>NC_047077.1:5828881-6129214 GCF_902459465.1 Asterias rubens
GGGGACAGAAATTTATCAGTAGGATTTTTCCATTAAATTTCAACTGATCAAGTTGGTCTAGTGGTAGAACTAATTGCCTCCGAAGTCGGAGGTCCTTGGTTCAAATCCCAGGTGGGGTCTACAACGTTTTTGTTACAACTTCAAAGTTTGATGGGGGACAGAAATTTATCAGTAGGATTTTTCCATTAAATTTCAACTGATCAAGTTGGTCTAGTGGTAGAACTAATTGCCTCCGGAATCGGAGGTCCTTGGTTCAAATCCCAGGTGGGGTCTACAAAGTTTTTGTTACAACTTCAAAGTTTGATGGGGGCGGAAATTTATCAGTAGGATTTTTCAATTATTTTTCAACTGATCAAGTTGGTCTAGTGGTAGAACTAATTGCCTCCGGAGTCGGAGGTCCTTGGTTCAAATCACAGGTGGGGTCTACAAAGTTTTTGTTACAACTTCAAAGTTTGATGGGGGTCAGAAATTTATCAGTAGGATTTTTCCATTATTTTTCAACTGATCAAGTTGGTCTAGTGGTAGAACTAATTGCCTCCGAAGTCGGAGGTCCTTGGTTCAAATCCCAAGTGGGGTCTACAAAGTTTTTGTTACAACTTCAAAGTTTGATGGGGGACAGAAATTTATCAGTAGGATTTTTCCATTAAATTTCAACTGATCAAATTGGTGTAGTGGTAGAACTAATTGCCTCCGGAGTCGGAGGTCCTTGGTTCAAATCCCAAGTGGGGTCTACAAAGTTTTTGTTACAACTTCAAAGTTTGATGGGGGACAGAAATTTATCAGTAGGATTTTTCCATTAAATTTCAACTGATCAAGTTGGTCTAGTGGTAGAACTAATTGCCTCCGGAGTCGGAGGTCCTTGGTTCAAATCCCAGGTGGGGTCTACAAAGTTTTTGTTACAACTTCAAAGTTTGATGGGGATGGAAATTTATCAGTAGGATTTTTCCATTATGTTTCAACTGATCAAATTGGTCTAGTGGTAGAACTAATTGCCTCCGAAGTCGGAGGTCCTCGGTTCAAATCCAAGTGGGGTCTACAAAGTTTTTGTTACAACTTCAAAGTTTGATGGGGGACAGAAATTTATCAGTAGGATTTTTCCATTAAATTTCAACTGATCAAGTTGGTCTAGTGGTAGGACTAATTGCCTCCGAAGTCGGAGGTCCTTGGTTCAAATCCCAAGTGGGGTCTACAAAGTTTTTGTTACAACTTCAAAGTTTGATGGGGAGGGAAATTTATCAGTAGGATTTTTCCATTATTTTTCAACTGATCAAGTTGGTCTAGTGGTAGAACTAATTGCCTCCGAAGTCGGAGGTCCTTGGTTCAAATCCCAAGTGGGGTCTACAAAGTTTTTGTTACAACTTCAAAGTTTGATGGGGAGGGAAATTTATCAGTAGGATTTTTCCATTATTTTTCAACTGATCAAGTTGGTCTAGTGGTAGAACTAATTGCCTCCGGAGTCGGAGGTCCTTGGTTCAAATCCCAAGTGGGGTCTACAAAGTTTTTGTTACAACTTCAAAGTTTGATGGGGGACAGAAATTTATCAGTAGGATTTTTCCATTATTTTTCAACTGATCAAGTTGGTCTAGTGGTAGAACTAATTGCCTCCGGAGTCGGAGGTCCTTGGTTCAAATCCCAAGTGGGGTCTACAAAGTTTTTGTTACAACTTCAAAGTTTGATGGGGGAGAGAAATTTATCAGTAGGATTTTTCCATTAAATTACAACTGATCAAGTTGGTCTAGTGGTAGAACTAATTGCCTCCGAAGTCGGAGGTCCTTGGTTCAAATCCCAGGTGGGGTCTACAACGTTTTTGTTACAACTTCAAAGTTTGATGGGGGAGAGAAATTTATCAGTAGGATTTTTCCATTAAATTTCAACTGATCAAGTTGGTCTAGTGGTAGAGCTAATTGCCTCCGAAGTCGGAGGTCCTTGGTTCAAATCCCAAGTGGGGTCTACAAAGTTTTTGTTACAACTTCAAAGTTCGATGGGGGACAGAAATCTATCAGTAGGATTTTTCCATTAAATTTCAACTGATCAAGTTGGTCTAGTGGTAGAACTAATTGCCTCCGAAGTCGGAGGTCCTTGGTTCAAATCCCAAGTGGGGTCTACAAAGTTTTTGTTACAACTTCAAAGTTTGATGGGGACGGAAATTTATCAGTAGGATTTTTCCATTAAATTTCAACTGATCAATTTGGTCTAGTGGTAGAACTAATTGCCTCCGAAGTCGGAGGTCCTTGGTTCAAATCCCAGGTGGGGTCTACAAAGTTTTTGTTACAACTTCAAAGTTTGATGGGGACGGAAATTTATCAGTAGGATTTTTCCATTAAATTTCAACTGATCAAGTTGGTCTAGTGGTAGAACTAATTGCCTCCGGAGTTGGAGGTCCTTGGTTCAAATCCCAGGTGGGGTCTACAAAGTTTTTGTTACAACTTCAAAGTTTGATGGGGCGGAAATTTATCAGTAGCATTTTTCCATTATTTTTCAACTGATCAAGTTGGTCTAGTGGTAGAACTAATTGCCTCCGAAGTCGGAGGTCCTTGGTTCAAATCCCAGGTGGGGTCTACAAAGTTTTTGTTACAACTTCAAAGTTTGATGGGGGACAGAAATTTATCAGTAGGATTTTTCCATTATTTTTCAACTGATCAAGTTGGTCTAGTGGTAGAACTAATTGCCTCCGGAGTTGGAGGTCCTTGGTTCAAATCCCAGGTGGGGTCTACAAAGTTTTTGTTACAACTTCAAAGTTTGATGGGGGCGGAAATTTATCAGTAGGATTTTTCCATTAATTTTCAACTGATCAAGTTGGTCTAGTGGTAGAACTAATTGCCTCCGAAGTCGGAGGTCCTTGGTTCAAATCCCAGGTGGGGTCTACAAAGTTTTTGTTACAACTTCAAAGTTTGATGGGGGACAGAAATTTATCAGTAGGATTTTTCCATTAAATTTCAACTGATCAAGTTGGTCTAGTGGTAGAGCTAGTCGCCTCCGAAGTTGGAGGTCCTTGGTTCAAATCCCAAGTGGGGTCTACCAAGTTTTTGTTACAACTTCAAAGTTTGATGGGGAGGGAAATTTATCAGTAGGATTTTTCCATTATTTTTCAACTGATCAAGTTGGTCTAGTGGTAGAACTAATTGCCTCCGGAGTCGGAGGTCCTTGGTTCAAATCCCAGGTGGGGTCTACAAAGATTTTGTTACAACTTCAAAGTTTGATGGAGGACGGGAATTTATCAGTAGGATTTTTCCATTATTTTTCAACTGATCAAGTTGGTCTAGTGGTAGAACTAATTGCCTCCGGAGTCGGAGGTCCTTGGTTCAAATCCCCGGTGTGGTCCACAAAGTTTTTGTTACAACTTCAAAGTTTGATGGGGGACGGAAATTTATCAGTAGGATTTTTCCATTATTTTTCAACTGATCAAGTTGGTCTAGTGGTAGAACTAATTGCCTCCGAAGTCGGAGGTCCTTAGTTCAAATCCCAGGTGGGGTCTACAAAGTTTTTGTTACAACTTAGATTTCAAAGTTTGATTGGGGACGGAAGTTTATCAGTAGGATTTTTCCATTATTTTTCAACTGATCAAGTTGGTCTAGTGGTAGAACTAATTGCCTCCGGAGTCGGAGGTCCTTGGTTCAAATCCCAGGTGGGGTCTACAAAGTTTTTGTTACAACTTCAAAGTTTGATGGGGGACGGAAATTTATAAGTAGGATTTGTCCATAATTTTTTTTAACTGATCAAGTTGTTCTAGTGGTAGAACTAATTGCTTCCAGAGTCGGAGGTCCTTGGTTCAAATCCCAGGTGGGGTATACATAGTTTTTGTTACAACTTAGATTTCAAAGTTTGATGGGTGACGGACATTTATTAGGAGGATTTTTCCATTATTTTTCAACTGATCAAGTTGTTTTAGTGGTAGAACTAATTGCCTCCGGAGTTGGAGGTCCTTTGGTTCAAATCCCAGGTGGGGTCTACAAAGTTTTTTTTCAACTATTGCTTTTCTAAACATTGTAATATCTGTATTGAAGAAATTCTTTTTTTTAATATAATAATTACATGTAAAAAGAATAATCACATGTGTACACAATGTGTACTTTTATACCGTCTTCTTGTGACTAGTTTTAGTTAGCGGTCTAACCACCGCCAAACTCAGTTAACTTTGAGGAAAAGTGTCCGAAGTTTATTCTTAGTCTTAGTTTATTCTTACCAAACTAAAGGACAAAACAATTGCTATGTTGGGGGTCAAAATAAAGTTGGAAACATCAGAACCAAATTTCATAAAGCTGGTAACAGATCACATTTTTGGTTTTTGCTAAGCAAACTAGTGGGATGGGACACTAGCAATTTGGCTGATGTTTCTGCTAAGGGATACTATTTCTGTGTTTATAGCAAGCTTGTGTGCTTACAAAAGTTTTTACAAATTTGCCCCAGCTCACAAACAAATGTTGGAGTTGTAAACAAAGTTTGAGTTCGCACATATTGGTAGTTTGTTGCAAAAATTGGGAGAGAATAATACTTGAATCTGCGATTCAATATTTAATGCAGACTTAAAGATAACGGGTTTCCACTTGTAAAATACCTATTATTAACACATTCTTATTGATTCAGATATGTTTTGGTTAATTGTTTCAACCGTTCCTGAAAATGTAGCATGAATAAAGACACACACTAGTCTTACTTTGGGGTCGTTATTTCAGGAATAGTTTTCCCGACTGCAGACTTCAAGATAATAACAAACGGTTACAAACGCTTTTTATAGACAAACTCGTCCGATCCAGGCAACGTGTTCCTTTAAAAGAAAATGGGTTTTTGTATTGATGCAAACCTCTAAAAATAACAGAAACACATCCCCCCCCTCCCCACCAACAAAAAAACAAAAACAAAACAATTTACAGCAAAATAAAATCACCAAGTCAAATCTTCGCCGCCACATCCTTTAGCTAAAAGTAGTAGTTGAGAAGTTGAATTTTGTCTCAAGCATTATTTTAATTTAATTTTATTTTATTTCAAATCTTCGGACATAATTTTTTTTGGCCAGGGGCCGTCCAGGGTAGGGTAACAATTTTAAAAACTGTCATCAAAGCGATGTGCCCTCCCAGACCCCTCCAACAATAAACATACATTGTTTGTATAAAAAATACAGGAAAATAAAAAAACCTGCATTTTAAAAATGTATATAATTACATAACTAATAAAAAGTTGACGACAACTACTCTGTATCCCCGTAACAATAAAACAAAACCTCATGGGTTTCTCTGTATGCACATTCAACATTATTGTAACACATTTTTGTTGATGAGATGTTTTTTGTTTGTTTTTATTTATGAAATTTTGCCGTCCACAAAAGTATCCTCGAAAAAAAAGGTTAAAAAATTGCTCTCCATAAAAAAACGTCGCCTCTTACTTATAAATCCAGTTTTTTTTTCACATAAGCTTGTCACCATGCTGGTATACTTGCCTCTGAATAAAATAAATAATATTTGACGGACATTCCCTCCGTACCCTGTTACCACTAGGCAGGACCCTCGCGCCTCAAGCCCTGGGTGCTGCTCGGCCCTGGACCTCCATTACTCCTCGGCCGACACCCTGCTCTCCGGTGCCCGTACTCCGGACCATTCTGCTCCAGCCAGTTCGTAGATAACGGTGCTCCACCAGGCCCCACGAGGGTCTCCCGGAACAAGATTATTATTATAATTTGTATTTATTTATAGGTTTCTCGGTCAATTTCGGCAAATGAGCAGCCAACTTAACCACCAAGCTATTCTATTTCGCGCGAAATCGAATGCTACTGAAAAGGGTCTCGTTTTATGATTAGTCAAATGTAATGTTGCGTCATTCGATTTAACAAATTCATTTTAACAATTCGTCAAAGCAGCATTCAAATTCGCAGACGCTTCTTTAGGCGTGTGTGGCACGAAAAAGAATGACGATACGCTAAATTGAACAAAGTGCTAAAGGAATTTGACTTGACTCAAAACGAAATTGAATGACCGAATTCTTAATTTGAATCGCAGTAACAACTGGAGAGGCAAAACAGCTTTAATTCGAACGCATGAAAACGAAATTGACTGCTTATTTGCCGAATTCGAACGAGAAAACCTATATTTATTATTATTATTATTATTAAAAAAAAAAAATGACGAACCCGCTATGATGAATACGTTTTCTTAAAGTGCAATAAAAAAGCCTTGCATTGTAATAAGAAGTACACACTAAATTGAAAAAAAAATCACAAGAGGTGAGCATTAAACTTTTAGCCAACTTTCCCCTCCAAAAATTACCTTTAAAAAATGTAATGCCCCCCCCCCCCCCCCAAAAAAAAAAAAAACGTCTTCTCAAATTTAACCCAGGGTTGTTTCCACAATTGTTGTTACCGTGAATGTCGGTTATTTTTCTGAATACTAAAACTTGAGGAATTACTCCATACCCGGTCCATCGGGCAGGACCCTCGGGCCTTGGGTGCTGCTGGGCCCTGGACCCACATTGCCCCTCGGCCGACACCCTGCTCTCCGGTGCCCGGACTCCGCACCCTTCTACTCCTGCCAGTTCGTCGGTAACGTAGCTCTGCCGGACCCCACGGGGTATACCGGGGTTCATTAAGATTTAACAGACTAGAAGTGTAATAGCTTAAAAATAAACAAACATGGTTTTCTGTAATGGTCCGCACCCTTAACAATAACACAAACCCATTTAGCACCTCCCCCCCCCCCAAAAAAAACAAAAAAACAATTAAACAAGTTGCAACAAAATGACTAAAACTTCGCCGCCACATCAATCTCAAAGGGGGGGGTATCGTAAGCTTTTGAGATGTACGGCAAAGATTTTGTCGTTTTTTTTGGGGGGGGGAGGCTGCAAAATGTGTTTCTGTTATTATTATAGCGTGGGATCGATACAAAACCCCCCTTTTTTTTTCCTTTTTTAATTGATTTTTAAGATTACCATCTTACACTAGAATTTTAAACCTCATAATGAACCCCGGTATACCCTCGTGGGGCCAGACGGAGCTCCGTTATCGACGAACTGGCTGGAGGAGAAGGGTCCGGAGTCCGGGATTTTCGGCCGAGGGGCAATGGGGGTCCGGGCCCAGCGGGGCCCAACAGCACCCAAGGCCTGAGGCACGAGGTTCCTGCCCGATGGATCGGGTATGGATTAATATTCGTCAGATGTTAGACAAAAATGACTGACATTCATCACGTGTACAATATTAATGTGGAAGAAAATGAAACTGGAGGTGACTTTTTTTACTGGGGGGGGGGGGGGGTTAGGCGTAAAATTTTCTTTTCTTTGGGCGACTTTTTGAGGGCAACATTATTTGATATGTTATTCGTTCAAGGCTCTTGTGATTTGTTTTATAATCAAGGATGGAATTCTTCTTACAATGCGAGACTAATGTATTTTCATTAGGATAATATTGCTGAACATGGGAATTGTTTTAACGACGTATACAACATGTACGTAAGGCTTCAAAGAATGTATAGGGTCAAGTGGAAACAAAGCGTAAGTTACAAAACCTGAATAGATTTACACTATTATTGTAAAACAAATCCCTCATTGGGCCCAAGGGAGCTCCGTCCCTCATGGAACCCTGGCGGAGCTCCGTCCCTCATGGAACCCTGGCGTAGCTCCGTCCCCATGGAACCCTGGTGGAGCTCCGTCCCTCATGGGGCCCTGGCGGAGCTCCGTCCCTCATAAAACCGTGGCGGAGCTCCGTCCCCGGCGAACATGTAGAGTAGAAGAGTCAGGAGTTCGGGTACTGGAGAGCAGGGTCTAGGCCAAGGACAATACGGGTCCAGCTGTACAACTGCTCCTATTCCAATTGTTTTTAAAGGAACCACTTATTGCTAGGTGGCTCCCCCGTAATTCGTTACATAACGCTTAAGTTACGGATTAATTGACCCTATTCGAAATTTGGCTAGGTGGTATTTTGGGTACGTAGAGTTGAAATCATGGTGGCATGGATATCGGACGTAAATTAACGTTTTACATCAATTATTTTCCACGTTAAGCAGATCTTATATATCAATATAAACCGCAAATCTTTAATATAACATCTGCATCTATCTTTAGCTTGTTTAGAGAGCCATTTTTCTTCGTGGCTCCCGGTGGTGATGTTTTTTATCATTCTTGTAAGGATATTGCATGTGATTAGAAATTTGGCAAGGCGGTAATTTGGGGACGTACTTGAAGTCATGGTGTGAAAGTAGTTTCCAAAGTAGGAAATCGGGCGTACAACAAACGTTTGAAAATAATTATTCACTTTATGCAGATCTTTAGTGTAACGTGACCAATGATTTTTATAATGCGAATAATTAGTATAAAACGTTTACTTCATGTTTTCTGCAAACTACCTCCACACCATGACTTCAACTACGTCCCCAAATGACCCACTTGCCAAAATTTCAAGACTGGTCTAAAGAAAGATGGAAACTTTCACCCCGGGGGCCATGAAGCACAAAGTGGCTCCCTAAAGAAGCTAAAGACAGATTACAGAATAAAACGTAGTAAAAAGGAATAAAAAGGAAACTGTCACTATAATTGACAAGCGAAAGAAAAAATGAATTTTTCAAAACAATTATATAACTCTACACTGAATTTCCGTTCAGAAAACAAACCGAGTGATTTTCCACTTCGTTCGGTGGTAGGTTATAATTATGTAGCTGCCTTAGTACGTAAAGATCATCCCTCATGGGGCCCTGGCGGAGCTCCGTCCCTCATAAAACCGTGGCGGAGCTCCGTCCCCGGCGAACATGTAGAGTAGAAGAGTCGGGAGTTCGGGTACTGGAGAGCAGGGTCTAGGCCAAGGACAATACGGGTCCAGCTGTACAACTGCTCCTATTCCAATTGTTTTTAAAGGAACCACTTATTGCTAGGTGGCTCCCCCGTAATTCGTTACATAACGCTTAAGTTACGGATTAATTGACCCTATTCGAAATTTGGCTAGGTGGTATTTTGGGTACGTAGAGTTGAAATCATGGTGGCATGGATATCGGACGTAAATTAACGTTTTACATCAATTATTTTCCACGTTAAGCAGATCTTATATATCAATATAAACCGCAAATCTTTAATATAACATCTGCATCTATCTTTAGCTTGTTTAGAGAGCCATTTTTCTTCGTGGCTCCCGGTGGTGATGTTTTTTATCATTCTTGTAAGGATATTGCATGTGATTAGAAATTTGGCAAGGCGGTAATTTGGGGACGTACTTGAAGTCATGGTGTGAAAGTAGTTTCCAAAGTAGGAAATCGGGCGTACAACAAACGTTTGAAAATAATTATTCACTTTATGCAGATCTTTAGTGTAACGTGACCAATGATTTGTATAATGCGAATAATTAGTATAAAACGTTTACTTCATGTTTTCTGCAAACTACCTCCACACCATGACTTCAACTACGTCCCCAAATGACCCACTTGCCAAAATTTCAAGACTGGTCTAAAGAAAGATGGAAACTTTCACCCCGGGGGCCATGAAGCACAAAGTGGCTCCCTAAAGAAGCTAAAGACAGATTACAGAATAAAACGTGGTAAAAAGGAATAAAAAGGAAACTGTCACTATAATTGACAAGCGAAAGAAAAAATGAATTTTTCAAAACAATTATATAACTCTACACTGAATTTCCGTTCAGAAAACAAACCGAGTGATTTTCCACTTCGTTCGGTGGTAGGTTATAATTATGTAGCTGCCTTAGTACGTAAAGATCATTTTGTATACAACGGTATGAGGACATCGAACACTAACTAGAAAAATGAATCCAGTCAATATGAAAATAACACTCAAATACAGTTGTTGAGTTTTGGTGCATGTCAGTCAAATGCGTGAGCGCCGCTGCCCCCCCCCCCATATCTCTTGAGGACTTTAAGCCTCTGAACTCTACCCGAATTTCAGAACCTCTGAGAACTCTTCCTTATTTGTCTGCATAAGTATTGGGTCACTTTTTCGCCAAAATCCGAGAACTTTTGCGATTTCACTCCGGAAGCGTGCACGACCGATTTTTCGAGCAAAATAATCGAACACAGACAATCGATACATCCAATTATTTATTAATAGGTTTATTTCGTTTCTTGGGTAGATAAACATTACAATAATGTTCATACTATAACAAGGTAAACACATTCAAAGATCACCAATGAGCAATTAAAACACAGAGGAATAAGGAAAAGGAAACATTTGGAGTCTGGAGGATTGCCTTAAAGTAAACAAAGTTCCCTGGTCTTGATCCTAACATTCTAAAAATTTGAAGAAAAAAATATTTCCATCCCATTATTATTACTCTTTCGTTTATTTACTTTGAGAAAGACACTGAAAAGTTCGAAATGTGATGAGAGGCTATAGTCTTGTACATCTCGTCGCCCCGCGTGTGGTGCCAATAATCTCGAATGAAATAGCGCCGCTGATCAAACTGAACTCTAGAGGGCGCTAGTAAAAGTTAATGGTGCAATATTTCTTGAAATTCGCGCAAGCCGATCCAAAAGTTTGCCTGCGCGCAGTTTTCAAACTGTAGTTTGTCGATACAAACTTAAGAATTGCGCGTTTTGGATACGCAATTGACCGGAATTACTACACGGTTCCGTTTACAGAAGTTTCTTCCACAGCGTCACATTGGCGGGTTCAGAATTTAGGAAGGATCAAGGGGAACTTCGATTTTGCACCGAGGCCCCCAATTCCACCCGACCGAATTGAGAGTCCAATTAATTTTAAATGCCTACAAATAAAAAATTGCCAAACAGTGACACGGCTGGCTTCATTGACTAAATTCCAACTTGTATTTTTTAGATAATGCAAATAAATAGAAAATTAATTTGCTTAGAGATTAAAAGGCCTCCTAGGCCTAATCCTATATTATAGAAACATTTTTCGATATTCCAAGAATCGTTTGGAAACATTAAACCGGGTGTTTGTGAATGTAACTTGGTAAATTATATAAATCGATGGCCCAGTGAATGTAACTCATATTATATCAACTCCCAGCAGAGAACAAACGTTCAAGCGGAAACAAATTGTCCATTCACTGTAAAAATCTGTGAGACCTCTTAAGTATTGTTTCTGTGTTACGAATTATTTTGTGTCTATACGGGCGGGACTCATTTTAGTGAGATAGGGGTACAAACCATCACAACGCGTACAAACCAGCCGCTCCCGTTGGCAAAATCAATTATAAACTTACAGTTCATGAGAAACCCTGTTTTTACAACATTCTCCAAATATTTTAACAAAAGCAACTTAAACAAAAGTTGACAACCAGCATTTTAATAATACAAAATGAACTAACCTTTGAAAACTGTTCGGGTAATTTTTCTTCATAAAGCTCTCAATTCACTTTAAAGTGGTGAAGAACAATCAGCTCTATTGTTGAACGGCAAGTATTGCGTGGTGTACAAAGTTTGCGCCAAGGGTACCTCCTGCGCAAATCACGTAAGGAAACTATACTAACTTTGCGCAGTTAAAATATGGCAGCTTGCGCGAATTAATTTTAGAAATTAATAGCGCCCTCAAGAGTTCAGTTTGACCATCATTGGCGTTTGTTGCACGTTTGAGAAAAAAAGTTACAATTTTATGATTGTTTTTCTTCCGATTTTACACACATAAATAAATGCCGATGTTGGAAGGAAAGCGGAAAGCTGAGGAGGGGGCATTGGTCCACCTAAAGAGACCCAGGAATGAGTTGGTCTCATCGGCCGTAGGAGGTGGAACGATGGTCCAAGCGGTAAGTTTTTTTGGAACGATATTGTATTACTTTTGCCCAGTATCCGGACAATAGAAAGAGTTTTCTTCAACACAAAAAAAACCCAGCATAAACTTAAGTAGTTATTTTGGATTCAACATTAACAAACCAACTTGTAGGCATTGCGATTGTCTTTATATGCGCACGGTTAACGTATTTAACGGACTTGCACAATCTCAATCTGCAGGTTTCTCCACTCGATCATCATCATGTTGATTGTTATTATTAATATTAATAATAAAATATAGGAGAAACAATCCATCCTACTTAATTTATTCTTTGTTTAAAATTAATAATTTTTTTTTTTTTTTAAAGCTAACGCCACTTCATGCGCGCCCTAGGCCGGCTATATAATTTTTTTTATAAGATTCAAATCATCAAAACAAGGAGTGACAATAAACTCACCTGATCGACTGAGATCGAGACGCCGAGAGGCAGTAGTTTAGTTTACACATATTAGAGGGTTTTAGTAAGATTTTGTCAAATAAATTTCTTTGAAACAAAAGAAAAAACTTTTGCTAAAATCCTGAAATATGATTGATTGTGTTTTTTTTGTATTTGTAAACAGGGACCACCGCGAACATCGAGCCTTCTTGCTCCGATCATGCTGCTGTCTGGTCATGGAGCAGAAATCTTCTCCGCTAAATTCCATCCCGATGGAAACACTCTAGCATCAGGATCATTTGACAGGAATATCTGTAAGTATAATTAGGGAATAATAGTTTGGGGGGCCAGCCTTCACTCTGCATGATATGGATCTGAATAAATATGGGTGCGTTGGATTTAAAAGCTTCCCTGTGTCGACCCTGGTACTCATTCGGGTGAGCCCCAGACAAGAGCTAATAGAACGATCACTCGCCCTCTAGTGGTAGCGTCTTGCACCTTGGGCCAGCCCCAAGTGACCCTTTCCACAAGCAGGGTACTTGGGGCTGACCCAGGTGAGCCCCTGGAATGACGTCAAAGCTATTCGAACGTACCGGGGGCAGATACGGGTCAACCCGGGGAAGCTAATCAAACGCACCCTATATTCACCGCTCTAATAAAAAGACGATGAAGAAATTTCATTTTTAAATTTGTGAAAACAACTGGCCTGGAATTTAATTTTTGAAAGGGCAAGGCCAATTTTCATTTTGCAAAGTGCACTTCCATTGGAAAATCTTAAAGTCAATGGGAAACTTTTGAAGGGACACCAAGGCCAGGACCAGGGGCAACAGGGGCCATGGCCTCCGTGCCCTGAATGTAATACCAGGCCTGAAACAACCTTATAAAACAAACCCATCAGTCAAGTAGGGACTTAAAACCCAATCTAGGTGCCCCTGTGGGATTCGAACCTGGGTCCCATAGGTGGAAGGCAAGGGAAGACACCACTACACCACTGCATACACCTTATCGCAAATAATCGGAACACACACGTTAGGCATGGTAATGAGGTGCATGCTGGTCTAGCTAGGTATCAAGTGCCTCTATTTATCACAATGATGGCACTGTTTTTTTATGATTTAAAGCGTTCAATCCTAGTTAGTAACTTTTTTTTCATTGTGAATTTGTGTTGAATAGTTTTATGGAGTGTGTACGGTGAGTGCGCCAACTATGCAGTGCTTTCTGGGCATCAAGGAGCAATCATGGAACTACAGTATACGACTGACGGGTAAATTTGTTTTGCTTTTTTCTCTCTTTTGCGATTTTACCAGTCCAGGTGCAAATCTAAAGGTGTCGGTAGCTATTTGTGACTGGTAAGGTTAATTTTAAATAAGGGAATAAAAGAGTTGGCAACGAGGTCTTAAACTGCAATTTAAAACATTGCAGGGGCATGATACCTTATCAAACTGCAAACCCTTCAAGGTTTAAAACAGCAGTTTAAGACTAAGTTACCTACTGTTTTCCCATTCATAAACAACCTTCCTTTAAGAAAACCCCCAAAACCTTTAAAAAGTTGAAACATTTTGTGTGCAGCCATTCTTTTTACTTCACCTAACTCATCAGGCTCTGGTGTTTCCAACCAGCAGAATGTGGGCTCTGGCCCCTCATGACATTTGTGTGCTTTTTAGGCTAGACACTTAACCATTATTGCTTCAACGTTCGGATGGAACATGAAGCCGTTTGTTCCATGTGTTGTGTAACTCATGTGAAAGAAACCTGTTGCTCCTATAGAGAAGAGGTTCGCCCCGGTGTTCCTGGTTTGATTGGCTGCATATTGCACCATGACTTTTTTTTTTACTTTTTTTTTATGCAAGTCGCCTGACACACAAGGCCTGAAGGCCACTTCAAGGTGTGGGCTACAATTATTTTTTCCAGGGCCGTGCTACGCCTAGGGCTGAAACAGGGTTACCCCTTTCACAGTCCATACGAATGTAGGCTTGGGTATCATCAATTCGAAGCCTGGCCGGTAGAGCAGAAAGCACTCAGGCCTCGATCTTTACCGCGGCCACCGCGGCAAATGGCCGCATGCCCTTCCAACTTTGCCGCATGCCCCTTAAAAAAATACACACGTTGCGGCCAACTTGGCCAGCGTGCCCTTTTGTATTTTACCGAGCTACATACCGTCATGACAATATGACAATCATACATGTACATATCACGAACATTGTGTAGAGTTTCCGTGCATACAAAACACCATTCAACAAATGTTTGCGGTGAATATACTCCACGTCGGTATCGATATAACGTGTGTCGTAGCTAGCTTGCTCGTAGGATCACTTGAGACTCACACCCGCTCGATCTCCCGGCCGGCCCCACACACGCTGATAATAAGCGGCTCCGAAATGCGGCTTGATAAGCACGGGTTGAACAGCCGGCTGTATTTGTACAAGGTAACCAGTGTTGTAATTGTAAAATCACTACAACTGGGTCGGATGCCAGCGCACGTTTTAGCCCGGCCCGCGGCCACGTGATATACATGAACGCGCGGTAACCAGCGTAGTGATAATAAACTCAGCACAAATGAGTTAACGTCCGTCGATATATCGAAAATACTCAAAAACTCGATATTTTTTTGACATCGAAATCGCCGATGTCACTTTTATAATCATATCGTAATATCGGATTTTCGATATATATCGAAAATTTCGATGTTTTGAAAATTTCGATGTTCCTAAATGGTATCGAAAATACCAAAAGAGTGTCCGATTATTTAAAAGAAATCTGTGTTTGAGTATTAGAAAAGCCGTCGTCGTTATGTAGTTTCATCATTTTGAGTTGCCCTATTAAATAAAATACATTTTACAACCAAGTATGTCTGCATGTTCTTTGTGTTTTCGCCATCAGCCGCCGGCCCGCCGCAGAAGTTCACGACCCCGCGGCGAGCACACGGTAAAACCTCAAAAGAAACCGCTGCTGCTGCCCTAGCCTATCGGCTGTTTAAGATGCAACTTCCCTCGGCATGTGATCAAAATCAATGCGTCTTCATCACAGCATTATTGACTTTGCAAAAATACCCCGCAAAAACTTCCCCGAATCAACAAGACAAAACAAAACAAGGAAGAAAACAATCTTACGTTATACAGTAAAATAATCTTTCTATCAATCCAAGGTATCGTAATGGCGTCATTTTGGTCAAATAAAGCCTACACGTTGTGTTGTTTTCGGTAAACAAGCTAACATTTCCGAGGAACTATATGCTTGGCAGACCACGCTGTCGGCGGCTATTGCGTGCGTACCAGCGAAGACTATGCTGTTGTACGGTTTAAGCGTGCACACCAGCGTGTATGGTTATTGCAATTCGGGGGGAAAACCCGTTTGCCCAAGCATGCGCAGATACATGCAGTCTTTGGTCAAGGCTATTGTGATCGCTGAGTGGTAGGTCTGTGTTTTGCGGGACTTTCTAGTGATTTTTTTTCGATGATTATCTCAACCATTTTCAACCGTAAAAAGAAGGTAGTCCGCGCGCCCGTCGGACAACTTGATTGACACTTCTACGTCAATGCATCGGCAACTGACACCTTAATGTCGGCGAGTCACGCAACTCACAAAGGCTCTGTGTCATTTTGAGACGGCCAATCATGGCCAATCACGAATCGAGAATTGTGGTGAGCGTCCACCAATTGGCCAAGCCAGCGGTAGCGGCGATCATACTTTGTTGTAAAACCAGAAATAATCGGGGCGGGACTACGCAATCTGAAATTGTTTGGACTACAAACAAGTTCGGGGGATCAGACAAAAACAGGTTGAAATGTAACCCTATTAAACTGTCAGTCTATGGTATATATATTTCTACCTCCATGAGTATACCAAGTGCTGTTTTTAGGCTTCCATCTTGCGCGCGGGAAATACTCGATATATCGAGTATACTCGATATTAAATTTTCGATATATCGGTTATGGGAAAAAACCGACATCGACGGACGTTAAAATGAGTCGGATACCAGCGCATATTTTTTATGAATGGAAAAAGTTCTGACCATTCACATCCAACGTTTGTACACGCTGATCTCCAAAAACTGAAGTTCAAAAGTAAGCATCATGCCTTCACACAATCGTGTAAAAAAGCGCAAAAAGGATGCTTTTCTCAAGGAAGGCTCAAAATATTTATAAATTAACCAGTCAGTACAGGATTGTACTAATTGAATAATTGAAAGTAAATATTTTAAAGGGACTCCACATTTCATTAAAAAGGAACACATTTTAAGTGTTTATATCAAAGGTATTAGAATGTTTTAAGGTTTTTTATAATAATCATTTCTACTGGATCCATATTTTAAAGAGACCATACATATAAATTGTTTAAATCTACATTTTAAAGGGACACTATACATTCTATTAAAATCAAAGGGTTCACATATTTAAGTTTTGTCTAAATTTTAAAAAGTATCATACATTTTTAAGTTAGTTAAATGATTCGAAGTTGTAGATGGGAATTAAATTCCTTTTTTGACAAACTGCGGTTGCATGCCTGTGTAATAAATAACAAATAATACACCTTTACCATGGTGCAGCCATCTTGTTTTTTACCATTCAAAACAATTTAACAAAACTAAGGCTGGAAGGAAAAATAGTCTGGTACCATTTTATGTTATTATTTTAATTTACTATCAACATTTTCATTTGGTATAAAGGGAATGTGACCAATGGCTACATTGGCTCTTTGGATACGGTGTTACACATGTGACCTAGAAAATAGGCATTTATACACAGGCTGTAAATAAAGGTTATTTAAATTAAAGGTTTTGAAATGAATGGCCTTGGTGCCCCCTTGAGTTGGCCTTGGTGCCCTGTTGAATTTTGATGAGGGCAAGGCCAAAGTGGCCTGCCCCTTTTTTGCCCAAGATCAAGGCCTGAAGCACTACCTCCCCAATTTTATGTAGCAAGCGTCACGACCGGGATCCGAACCCACACCCTGCTGATCAAACACCAGTGCTTGAATCCGGTGCTCTTAACCGCTCGGCCATGACTTGATTATATGTAAAGGAATGGGTCTTATACTTCAAATGTAGCCCCACATACCTTGCAGAAAAAATGTTGGAAGTTGACGGCATTGAGTGTCACTGAGTTACTGACATGAGTGCTGTGTACAAAGCTACTGCTATTACTATTCATGTTTTTTTCCTTCTCCACAGTCAGCTTGTGTCATGCAGCACAGATAAACTGCTATGTCTCTGGGACACCGAGACAGGGACTAGAATCAAGAAGATGAGAGGACACACGGCGTTTGTTAATTCAGTTTATCCAGCAAGACGAGGACCTTCGTTGATAGTCAGTGGTGGGGATGATGGAACTATAAAGGTAATAAGGAATTATGTGATGCTAGAAGCTTTGTAAAAGAACACAGTGCACTTATCGAAAAGAGAAGGGGTTCGCCCTGGTGTTCCTTGCATTGGTCGCTGAATGCACCATAGCACCCTCGATAGCTATCTTTCCCGGAAGTTTGTATATTATACTAAGCGCCTTGAGTACCTTGTTTGGTGCGCTAAACAATGCTTTGATATTACTATTATTAGTAGTATTATTTGCATGCACTAAATGGTTTTCTAAAATGAGAAAAAAAATCTTAAATTGTATGGCATATCCAAACGTCCTCTACCCCGCCGACGGAAGTTACAGATTAAGGCTGCTTGTATTGTGTTCATGAAGCGTCGTAGTGATAGTGTTAGCCCTCTTTTGAAGAAACACCACTGGTTTCCTGTCACTAAGTGTGTTGACTTCAAAATCTGTCTACATATCTTCAAAGCACTCATGCTGCAGCTGAATTATCCAGCTTGCAACGAACTTGCAATCTACATGTGTGAAGGAATCCAGCGATTAACTGTCATGTCCACACTTGTCATTATTTTGTTTAAAGGCAGTGGACACTATTGGTAATTGTCAAAGACTAGCCTTCACAGTTGATGTATCTCAAGATACTTATAAAATAACAAACCTGTGAAAATTTGAGCTCAATCGGTCATCAAACTTGCGAGATAATAATGAAAGAAAAAGCACCCTTGTCACACGAAGTTGTGTGCGTTAATAGATGGTTGATTTCGAGACCTCAAGTTCTAAATCTGAGGTCTCGAAATCAAATTTGTGGAAAATTACTTCTTTCTCGAACTCTATGGCACTTCAGAGGGAGCTGTTTCTCACAATGTTTTATACCATCAACCTCTCCCCATTACTCGTCACCAAGAAAGGTTTTATGCTAATAATTATTTTGAGTAATTACCAATAGGGTCCACTGCCTTTAATAGCTGTTTCTAGTGTTTCTTTGTGCGCCTTGGGTGCCATTATAGGCAGATATATGCGCTGTACAAATCTTTAAATATTGTTATTATTATGTATGTTCTTCCCCACGCAACGTTCTCTTTGAGCATCGAACAAACACTAAACAAAAGGACGAGCCTTCTTCAATGCAGTTCCGCTGGAATAGAGTAGTAGTGTGGAAAGATTCCAGTGATTTTAACAATTAACTTTTATTTTCTGTTTTCCTTGACAGCTTTGGGACAGTAGAAAGAGAGGAGTGGTGCAAACTTTCCAGAATACTTACCAAGTTCTCTCTGTTACCTTCAATGATACCAGCGATCAAATTGTCTCAGCTGGAATTGATAACGATATCAAGGTAAGTAGAGCCATGAATTTGGGCCAAGCTTGTCAGGACTAGTCTGTCTTTCCCGCACTTATCACGGCTTTTGAAAACATTAACTGCACAAGCTTTAATCGCTGAGATGTTAGACTAAATCTGGCATGTTGTGGCCAAGCGGTTAAGCGCACTTGACTCAAGCTCTGGTGTTTCTGATGAGCAGAGTGTAAGTCTGAATCCCAGTCATGACACTTGTGTCCTTAAGCAAGACACTTAACCATTATGCTTCATCATTTGGATAGGACTTAAAACCGTTGGTCCTGTGTGTTGTGTAATGCACATAAAAGAACCCTATGCACTTATCAAAAAGAAATGGGGTCTGTCGCGGTGTTCCTGGTTTGATTGGCAGCATATTGCACCTTGTAAACCATTACATGGTGCTATATCACATGTACTTCAGGCTCCAAAATATCTTATAGGAAAAAACTGAATATTGAAGCGCCTTGAGCGTCACGGAGAGACAGATAAGAGCCCTATATAAAAAGCCACTATTTTTGTTATAACATCATGCCTTTAATTAACCCACGGTACCCACAGCAATTGTTGTGGTTAGTCCTAGTTGTGATGCCCTGTGCTTTTGCTGCGGTGCCCTTTGCAAAGTCCTATTACAAACTTACATTTTGCTCATAGAAGTGCCCCTTACCAGAGGAAAAATTGCTGTGCCCCTCCCAAGAGGGAAGTTCAAGGCCTGTTACATGAGGAGAGTTCAAGTGTTGATGTTGAATTTTTGTTTTCTGTCAGGTTTGGGACTTGAGAAAGAATGGGATGTTATATAAGATGCCTGGACACACAGACTCAGTGACTGGTTTATCGTTGAGTGGTGATGGGTCGTATCTACTCTCCAACTCTATGGACAATACATGTAAGTCATCAAACAGCTTTTTGAATTCAGCTACAGGCAGTCAAAGTTGACACTCGGCTTTAAAAAAAAAAGGGTTTCAATCAGTATGATAGAGAGGTTTGCGATGATAACACCTTGTGAAAATCTCTTTGGGTAGTGTTGGTTTTGAAAAGAACTGGTGGTTGACTTTAAAGACAGTGGACACTATTGGTAATTGTCAAAGACTAGTCTTCACTGTTGGCGTATCTCAACATATGCATAAAATAACAAACCTGTTAAAATTTGAGCACAATCGTTTGTCGAATTTGCGAGGTAATAATGAAAGAAAAAACACCCTTGTTACACGAAGATGTGTGCTTTCTGATGCTTGATTTCAAGACCTCAAATTCTAAACTTGAGGTCTCACAATCAAATTCGTGGAAAATTACTTTTTTTCTTGAAAACTACGTCACTTCAGAGGGATCTATTTCTCACAATTTGTTATACCATAATCCTCTCCCCATTACTCGTAATCAAGAAAGGTTTTAAGATGATAATTATTTTGAGTAATTACCAAAAGTGTCCACTGCCTTTAATGTTTTAATCAGTATGTGATCGTTTTTAGGAAAAGTTTTATTATCTCCAGTTTCAACCCTAGCAAAAGCTAAATTACAGCAAATAAGTAAGAGAGGTTTTAGGTAACACCATGTGAAAATCTCTTTTCAGTAGTGTTAGTTCTTGACAACTCAACGTTTCGATCAGCATGTTCTTTTCAGAACCAATACCACTCCAAAGAGATTTTCACGAGGTGTTACCGCAAACCTCTTTTAGATGATTTGTGCAAGAAACGTTTACTAAATGTACCTAACGACTAGTGGTTTTTAACGACTCAAAGTTTTGATCAGTATGCTCTGATGGTCTTCACATGGTGTTACCGCATACCTCTCTAAGTTATTCTTCCACCATGCAAAGTTTCAAATCCTACCGGCCGGTAATCATTTATGTTGTAATATTTACATTGCTTTTTGCTTACAGTACGAATTTGGGACATTCGACCTTTTGCTCCTCAAGAAAGATGTGTAAAGCTCTTCCAAGGCGCACAACATAATTTTGAACAGGTAACATTTACTTTTCATAAATGTTTATAGATCGATATATTTTTGTATAAGGGTAAATTTTTAGGGTGTATTTTTGTATAACATATTTTTAGACACGCAAAACCACAATGCATTTCACTGTACATTTATATTTTACAAGTGACAATAAAACATTATTTGTCAACAAGGATTGGATTAATGACATTAGACAAGTATTCATTAATACCCTGAATATTATGAAGGTACATTTCCCATGTGTTTATCATTTCAAACCAACATTGATGAGTGACATTTCTTAATTCTAGAACCTGTTAAGATGTGCTTGGTCACCCGATGGTAGTAAGATAGCAGCTGGTTCTGCTGATAGATTCGTCTACGTATGGGACACAACATCAAGACGTATTCTCTATAAACTACCAGGACATTCTGGATCTGTTAATGACATTGCATTCCATCCAAATGAACCAATAAGTAAGTACTTCCTTTAAAATACATTTGGTTTGCAGTAACACCATGTCTGTTTCTACTTGCCAGGTAGATTTTGTTCTTTAAAAAAACTGTCTTGCTTTGTATTGTGGTACTACCGGGGGGTAGAATTTGGGAGTCTTCTCAGTTTTGAAAAGAACTCTCCTGCTTTTAATTACTACCAGAGGGCGGAATGTAGAAAATCAGCTTATGGCAGATCGTTATTAACTTCACTACCGCAGAGTGAGTTCTTAATTGGTCTAAACGATTCGACTAGCTTGCTCTAGTCATCGTCAGTCTCCTGAACAAAATCTACCTAGCAAGTAGATACACACACGGTGTTACCGCAAACCAAATATATATATATTGAAACCTCACCATGCAATGCCACAGATCCCATACCCTTCCTTCAACTATAGCAGTAAACTTAAAGATACAACAGTGTATACAACTCTTTAGGGAGAAGTGTTTGATTTGGATTAACAGTCCAAATCAATTTAATACCACTCCCCTTGAAGTGGCCGCCTGGCATTGTGATGTTAGACAAGTAACTATGAAACCAGTGAATGTGTTTTCCGTTATTGGCAAATCTTGTACTTGTCTGAAACGATAAAGGTTGGAGCTAGGAGAAACAGTTGATTGTAACGATTAACCTGAGATTAAAATCACTCCATCACCTTTATAAGTGGTGTTTGAAGAACGAGCATATCTCATACATAGACTCATCCAAGTCACTGTCAAATTATGGGTTTGATCATCATGTAGATGGAACTCCCTGACTTGACTGGATACATTTCTTTTGTTTCTAATCCAATCCGCTAAGCAAAAATGGTTGGCTCTGTCGTAAGACATTGAGAGCCTGCCTAAGGCCAAATCTGAATTGGCGGACACGGCTACGGCTGTTGCTAAGAGTGTTGCTAAGGACGTCCTATACCTCAATGCATAGTGACGCGGAAATCTAGCCATAGCCGTAGCTGTAGCCGCTAATTTGGACACGACCTTACTCATCTATGATCAGCCAGTTTCTTTTAGCAATACAGTTTTAAGTTTCCTTGTTCTGATAAAATGTGGGGTTTTTTTTCATTTTATTTGCAGTTCTCTCATGCTCGAGTGATAAACAGATGTATCTTGGAGAAATCATGTGATTTGCCATATCGACCAATCACAGAGAAGGATGTTTATCATGTGATGTATATTAACCAATGAAAGACTTTTTTTATAACATGGAAAGTGCCTTAGAGTGTTGCTTTCTAAGACTTTCAAACCTTGGTCTTTGGGAAAAATGAAAAGCTGACCAAAATTTGTTTTTCAGTGGATGGTCAGCAGGACCAGTTAGCTTGTCCGTCAGCCTTTTTATCAGTGCATAATTCATATTAAATAAGGATGCTTTTCAATACTGACCTAGCCAGCCAGACTACTTGGATAGAACATTTGGCCAGCGGACCACTGTTAGGGAGAACGCAGCTGAAACGTTTCGGAAATCCTCAGTTCAGTGTTATATTGTCATATGAAAGCTGTCGGTTTTTATGCTGCAGTGAATGTACATAACATGTATGTGCCTAAAACGGGGTACAATGTGGACCATAGTAAGGCATGCCAGAGACATTTTAGACAATGCATTTAGAACTAAATATGAAAGCTGTCGGATTTATGCTGCATTGAATGATACATGTATGTGCCTATAAAGGCAAACCTTAAACTTCCTTTTTGAAGGGGCACAGCAATTTTCTCCTGGTAAGGGGCACTTTATGGGGAAAATGGAAGTTTGTATTTTAGCCTTGGAAGGGGCAGCGCAGCAAAAAGCAAAAGCACAGGTCACCACTGCAATTGTTGTGGGTGCCATGGGTCATTTTAAACCTATAAAGGGGTTATAGTTTGGCCACAATAAGGCATGCCATGAAGTCACAGAGGCATTTCGGACATCCCCCTTTAAAAAAAGAATTCCATTTTTTTTTCCAAGGCATATAGACGATGTGACCTCTGACGTCACTCAAAACCATAACATGAATTGGGCGCATACCACCGAGCAAAACCTTTGTGTTTTGGCAGCCAGCTAGAAAGTGCACACAATCTTACCGTGACTATGTGTCTTTTTGCCCGGCGCGTGAACAGTGTTTTGTCAACAGAGGGAGGTTTGAATGTAAACATAGGTCACGTCGTCTGTAAAGTGACATGCCTGCAAATAAACATTTTTGGGCCAGAAGCAGGATTGCATACATGACGGCTAAAATGTTAGCCATGTAAGAGTGCTCGGCCAAAATGTTTTAAATGACATTGTGTTCTAATTTTTTTTCTTTGATTTCTTTTATTCTGATGATAGAATGTGCAAACGGTATGTTCAAGAAGTAATTACTTCCAATTGTTTTGATGGTCCTTGGCGGGCTAAAAGAGCATCATGATCTTTGTTAAAATCCACACTTTTTGTCAAGTATTATTTTGTCTTTGTTACTGACTGCTCTTTGATGGCTGCTCCATCTTCCGACAGCCCCTTATGATCTATATGCAAGGGTGAGTGTCAAGCTCTGTTCGTACTTCCTACAAATGCGAAGCAAATTTTGACGTCGAAGCTCCATTTTTCGCTGCGAGGGTTTCGCAAGAGTTGAGCACACTTCAACTGATGTGAATAATTTGAGGCGAATTTATGACTTAAATATTTGTATCACATTCACATTTGCGGGAAGTATGAACCGGGTTTTACAGTTCGGAAAATGAAACCTTAGGGTTGTCGAAACATAAATGTGTTTCATATGTTTATACTGGACTGAAAGTAAAGGGATGATTTGCCAAAACATACAGTAAGTTTAAGTGTCGGGTACATTGTCAACATATTTTAACTACGTTTGAATTCTTGGATTTCAGATTAAGACTTCACTGTACTTCATATTCATTTTTTGTTTGTCTCAAATTTGATCCGACCTTTTAGGATGTACATGTACTTTTGTTAATACTTTGTGTAGTTTTACTTTCAATAAAACATTTTGTACAGAATATTGATTTCATCTCTGATAATCTTTTGAAATTGCAGTGAACTAGTCAAGGAAACTGTACAGGTTGATGAGGGTGTACATGTAAGTGGAATCATAATGGAGAAAGATTATTTAGTTGTTGGCAACAAATGAACGATCTAGAGGAGAGAAACCAGGGTGTGGCCTTGAGCAGGACCCCTCCTCCCACTTCCACCCAATGCTTACGAAAATATAGCCTTGATTCAAGGCTGTTGGCGTTGTAGTGTGCCCCGGCCCGGTGTGCGGCACGATTTAGAAAGTACTCATGTACCGTACGTGTACCGTACAGATGGTACATGTACAGTACGTATGTGTACATACGCTGTACACGTATTATATGCACTGTGTTATGTATGGGGGTGTGCTGGCGAAATTCAATGATGGGGACTGGGATTTTGCAGGTCGCGGCTGGCTGGAGCGCCTTGATCAAGGCGAATGAAAATATAGCTCTGTATATATACAGCCCCACCCATACAACAAATTATCACTTAAATAGTGAGTTTGAGACCTCACCTGAGGTCTCAAATTCAAGGCAGTTGAAAGCACACAACTTGTGCGACAAGGGTGTTTTTTCTTCCATTATTCTCTTAAGCAATTTTCCACTAAATTATTTGATTTTGAGACCTCAGGATTACATTTTGAGTTCATGAAATCAAGCATCTGGTGTTTTTTCTTCTATTATTATCTCGCAACTTCGACGACCAAGTGAGTTCAAATTTTCACAGTTTTTTTATTTTATGCATATGTTGAGATACACCAAGTGAGAAAACTGGTCTCTGACAATTACCAAAGGGGTCCAGTGCCTTTAAGTAGACAAGTTTTAAGACCGGGACTCAAACCCCACTCTGCTGATCAGAAAGACCAAAGCTTGAGTCAAGTGCGTTTGACAGCTTGGTCTCACATGACTATTGAGAGCTACTATTGTAAACCCTAAAGCAAGTTCGAGTGTGCACAATGGTTAACTAAAGGTTGACCATTTTGACGCGAACCCAGGCTGGTCGAACATTGGTTGGCTACTGTGGTCGACCATTTGGAACCAGCCTCGAGCCCATGGTTTCTTCACTGGTCCCAACAGCATGTGCTATTCTAACATGTGTTAAGTGCAGAGGGGAACCAGTGACACTTTAGCAAAAAGGTGGAAGGTTGACCACTGGTGGACTAAATGTGCGCACTCGAACTTGCTCCTAGTCATCCATGCTATGTGTTTGTGGTTCTTAAATGTGCACTACCAATCTTGTACATGACTTGGACTCGAACCCACACTCTGCTGATCAGAAACACCAGAGCTTGAGTCTGGTGTGCTTGACCAATTGCCGCAACATGTCCTATCAAATGTCAGTATAAAAAATGTACAAATATACCACAGTGTTATATTTATGCCTTTTATTCAGTGGAAATCAACCAGAGAATGTCGGAAGCTAACAATAATTCATTGCTGGCATACTCTTTCACTACTTCCATATTATGGTTATTACTGTGTCAAGAAGTACAAAAGATTGCTATTTCATTTTCTCACATTACATACATACATATACAGATAGTTTTAATTATGTGTTTTTAAAAAACAGCACTTGAAATTTGCGTCTATCGCTTTTGAGTATCCTGTTTATAAGTGTGACCTAATTCCAGTTTAAGCCGCCCCAACTTCATACCAATTGGCTCCACTGATTACCAAGGCCCAATTTCATAAATCCTGTCAGCATAAAAACTTGCTAAGCACAGACAAATCTTGCTAAACAGAAACTTGTAAGCAGCCAAAACTCCATAAAGTTTACATTGTTGCAACTGGTGCCATGCTTATGTTTTGCTTAGCAAAGAGATTTACTAAGCAATATTCAGCTTTGGAGCTGGAAGAATAAACAAACTTTGGACATGCAGCAGATGCACTCGTGTGGCTCAATGTTTTAACAAATTGATACTCTTGCAGTCAGCTTAATATATACAGATAGTAAACTAGCTGATTATATAGTTTCAAGTTATTTATTTATTTATTTTCTGTTTCATTTACAGGAAGTTATTTTGACACAGTTGAACTTTCTTTCACAGGAAACCGTGTTAAATGCACTGAACACATTTTGTTTTTACTCACAATATTAGCATAAAAACTTCCTTGGTTACGAGAGCTGTTGATAGTACAATCTCAGATTCAAATATTTTAGTGAGAAGCTACCTCTTTCTAAAAACTACAGTACTTCAGAAAGAGTGTTCTCACGAAGTGTGATACTACCAACAACTCTCCATTGCTTGTTACCAAGTAATTTTTTGGGGAAAGAGCTAAGAATAGTCTCATCTCGACTTAGGACAAGTTACTCATCTTAAGTTAGTAACTCCTAACTCTTTGTGAAATCGACCCCAGTGCCTTTAAGTATGGGAGCATTTTGGGGAGGATGACACCCTCTGCCACATGTTCAGCATGGTATAGACTAACGTCTGAATAAATTTGTTTGCTCAACAGAATGCCTGTACACAAGTTGCTCATTGCATAATGCCAATACTTACTCATTATATTCTCCCATTGTAACGTAGAATCAATATTTACACATAGACCTTAAAGGTATTACACAGGATTGGTAGAGCTGACGAAATAGTCACAGCAAGGAAGGTAGTGGTAGCACTTACAGACTAACTAATTATACATGTATACAAAACTGCATGAGTTTTGGTAGTAACAACTACTTCATCGTAGGATGCAAGGATGTAGTTGTTGCTACAAAAGCTCTTGAAGGTTTTTATATAATTAGTTTAACTGCAAGTGCTACCACTACCCTTTCTTGTTTTATCTACTAAATTAAAACTATTTTTTAATAGTCATAGAAATAGTGTGTATGTTCTGTGATCAACCATATACATTAAGTAACAAACAAGTGAAAATTTGGGCTTAATCCTTTGTGCGAGTCAGGAGAAAACAGTGACAAGCATGCACAATGTTACAGCATGTACACAGTGTTCTTAATTTTGGTTGTAACAACCAAAATCAGCTATTGTATTTTGTAAGGGTTTCAATGAGCCAGAAACAGTTTTCTTGATCAATTCATTTCAGTGGGAAAAATTTCCAAACAAAAATGGTTCTAGTCTGAACTTCATAATCAGTAAACTTTGAAACTAAATATTAAACAATGTTTTCTATCCGTATCAATCCTGTATTACACCGTTATAAGAAACCTATAGACCCTTACTATTTGCATTCTAAATAATTATTTGCGTAATATATGTCTTTAGAAAATATTCACTATAAAATATGTAAATCTACTGATGGGCTAATGATCTGCTTGCGACAGTTGTCAGAGCTTTTATCTTTCAATTTACACATCATGACTTGTTGGATTTGAAACTTTGCATGGTCAGGGTATAAACTAAGAGAGGTTTGCAGTAACAAGTGAATATCTCTTTTGAGTAACATTGGTTCGGAACGGCACCGGTGGTTAACAACTCAATGTTGCAATCAGTTTGCTCTGATCGTCTTCAGGAGTGAATATTACTCGAAAGGAGATATTCACATGGTGTTAACTCAAACCTCTTTTAGACGTCATGATATTGATTTGATCAAGAAGCATCACATGATAAAATCAAAATCATGGCCTTATCAATAAGAAACTTTTTGTTTGTGCCCTTAATTTATGCCCTTAATTTCTGACTCGGAAATCATTTTTACAAATCTGCCTACATTTACTGAAAATGAACTTGTACAATCTAGTTCAATTTAAATATACCTTTATAACAGTACTTTACAGTAAAGATGATGTGATCGTACGTTAATGTTTGAAGCAGCCATTTTGTATTTTCGTTCATTGTAAACCACTCGAGTCAAGGTGAGGCTGTGATGAAATAGTCTGACAGTACTTGGAGGAATGTCAGTCAACCATTTGGTAATTTCATGTTGATGGTAAAAATATCACTATCATTATAGTTTTCCAAATGTTTGACCGATTAGAAAGATCTATGAGGCACTAAAAGGTTTTAAATGACGAATGAAATTTACAGCTTATAATAGAACCTTAACTAGTCTTTATCTTAGAAATATACATAAGTTTTAAGTTTATAATAAAAAAATTAAAATCATAAACTCCACGGTCTAATTTAGCAATTGCATTTTGTAAAATAAGTTTTCCTCTTGTATTTATAAGCAAGTATGAGCTGCATCATAAATTTACATTGCGTTTAACAGCCAAAAGGAAGTGTTATTTAGGTCGCCACCCTCCGAGGAATTTCATGATTTTTTGGCTGTCAAACTCAGAGACTTTAAACTCAGTGCGAAGAATGTCCTTGCTTAATGTTATCATCATTTCACCATCAACCTGGTTATTCTTGAAGACCTCTGCGTACTTATCCAGATTAAGAAGACGCAAAGACTGCGTGACTTGAGCCACTGTTAATCCCTTCAGATTAGTTGGGATATCCTCGACTTTGCTGAAAGTATCGCTGCTTGAAGAAGCTTTGTTGCCAACTTTGAAGCGACCTGGAGTCGGCTTTGGAGCTACAGAAGGAACGTTACCAGGATCAAGAATTCTGTCGGTTGAAGTCTTCCTTAGTCTTGAACTCAGGATAGATTGCAGCTCATTAGTGCCAGATGGAGCTTGCGTCTTAAGAGCACCTGTGGATCTTGGGCTTTGTTTTGAGGGACCAAATGTCACTTTGCCGCTATCCACGGCATCTTCTAGAATGATCCCAGTAGACATCCGGCGTTGCTGTGCCTTTTTTAACTCCATCATCATTGTGTTCATAGATGGTTCATTGTTCCTAACTGGTTTGGGTTGCGGTTTAGCAATGGGTGTGTGAGATACTTGTTGTGATGGAGCCTTCCAATCTAATCCAGGAGGAGGAGGGGGTGGTGGAGGGGCTGGTAAACCTGGGGCTGGGGCAGGGGGAGGTGGGGGCGGGGGGCCTGGAGGGGGAGGAGGAGCAAGTGCTAATGCTCCAGGGATAGACGACAAAGAAGAGGCAGGGGAAGACAGTGTTGAAGATGACCCAGCTTCAC
Source organism: Asterias rubens (assembly GCF_902459465.1). NCBI lineage: Eukaryota > Metazoa > Echinodermata > Asteroidea > Forcipulatida > Asteriidae > Asterias > Asterias rubens. The sequence continues at coordinate 5,857,992 of NC_047077.1, forward strand.
CCACTTGGGATATTTGTGGTGAGAAAGTCGGCGCTGGGGCTTTTGGCTTGACAGGTATTGAGGAGATTGGTGGAGGCGTGGGAGGAGGGCCTTGCTTTGCCTCCACAGCTCCTGGGTATTGGAATACAGTTTCATTTGGGTCATAATCTGGAGCTGGTATGTCGACAGGTAATGTTTTAAGATGCGTGTAATCATTGGAGTCAGTTGAGCTGGTTGAACTGACGCTTCTTGCACCGAACGTCTCGTTGATTGTTGGTGAATTACTTGAGATGGGACCTTTTCGGACTCGTCCGGCCGATGAGACAAGAATTTGATCTGGTCTTGCTCCTACTGATGGTGAACTATTCCTTTGGTAGCTCGGTACATTTGATGGTGTGGAGTCAACAGACGGGGATCTTTTGCGGGAATAATGTGCAGGAGTTGTCGTTATGGGCGGGGGCTTTTGGACACGCCCTCTAGTCGCTGTTCCATCTTGTCTTGAGTTGGTTGCTGATGTGTGATTGTGAGTTACTACAGGTCTTTGATCCTGTGTAGGGCTTCCTTTTGTTGGTCTTGCTGATGTTGGCAAAGGAGGAGGTTGTACATTGTTCTTTAAAGCTTCCTGGCTAGGACCTCTCTGTAGGATGGATCTTGGCATGGTTGCACTGGATACAGGTAGAGGTCTGGTAACCGGAGGCGACCCTTTGCTTACCACTTTAGCAACAGGCCGAGAATTCCTGGGTACAGTATCTGTTGACATCATAATGGAAGCTGAAGCAGATTTGGTCATTTGTCGACCCCGTCCAGCATCTCCATTCTTGGTGACCTGTGGGCTCGGAGAGGCTACTCTTCGGACAGCTGTGGCTGATGCAGCGGTGTGGCCCACTGTCCGAGAGACACCTGCACCAGTTGTTGTCTTACTGCGTAACCTCTCGTTAGCTGAGGTGATGTAGAGGGTTCCGATTGGCCAGATCTTCTCATAGTCTTCTTGACTCTCGGCTTTTTCAAGACGTTTGTCGGAGAAGAAGGTGATTTCTAGAAAAGTGAAAAATCAAACATCAAATTATTATTTAGTGGAAGCAATTAGCAATGTTTATATCCAGCCAAAGTCTTTATTGGTTTAGCGATTTTCTTCAGCTTTTGCATTGAAAAATGAGATGGAAAATGCACTTATAACTGAAAATGAAACATAAGTGTTTTCAAGTACATGTGCACTGAATAAGGCGTAGTTCAGTCTTTATGCATTATCATTTTAGTATTTGCTTATTTCTTTATTTTATTTAATCACATATTTATTCATTTATAAATAATTGTTGGGTGTTCATTAATGCCCTCTTATATGTTGGTAAACAAAGATACAGCTCAAGTTTTTGCCAACCGATGTTGGAAATCTATGAAAATCTATAAATGCAAAACGAAAACAGATGGCTACTGTTTGTAACAATGTCAATAAGATATTTAAAAAACAGTGTTGAGATTATTGGAAGGTCCCAACTAATTGGAGGTAATTCACAGTTTGCAGAGACTGTTGAATTCGGTAATTACTCAAAATAATTGTTACTGTGTGTTAGCATAAAAACGTTGTGAGAAACAGCCCCCTCCGTAGTTTTACAGGAAGAGGTAATTTCTCACACAAATAATGAAAGACTTTAGCTGAAGCTTTTTATTTTACATCTGAAGAAAGCACACAAAACTTTACTCACAACTGCTGCAACAAGGGTCGGTTTTCTTTCGTTCTCGTGCAATCGATGGGCCCATTTCAAAGGTTTGTTATTTTCTGCATAATATTGGGATACACCAAGTGAGAATACTGGTTTCTGACAATTACCAAAATGTCCAGTCCCTTCAGTTTGTTTATCACCAATTTACAGACCAATTACTTACTCTGGTTGCCAGGGAAGAGCTCAAAGGTCACGTGTTTGGAGACTAGCTTCTCAAGCAGTGATTGATAGCGCCCCCATTGTTCAACCGAGTGCTTCGTGAAACCTTCGGCTAGATTGACTTCGATTGGAAGATGTAGTGGAATATTTATCACTTGAGTATCAAGATGATCTGGAAGAAAGAAGAAAATACAATTGAAAATTATTAATAATACACCGATAATAATTTCAGATTTGTGTTTTGTTTACGTTTTTCTTAACCAGGAATCATTTTTAGAAATCTGTTAAGCAGAAATACTGGCTTAGCAAATTTCTTTGAGTGGAGCACCAGTTGCAACAATGGAAAACTTAATTTAATTTTAACTGGTTAAACCTGTTTCTCTGTACATCAGCAACACTTGTCTCATTATGTGTTTAGCAAGTTTGATTGTGCTAACAGGATTTATAAAATTGGTCACAGTTTGTGTCAGTGATAATAATGTTGTTTTGTTTGATAATTCTTTTCTTTGCAATGAAGGCAGCTCGTACTTTTTTGACCCGTAGCTTGTATAGAATTTATCAATAACTATTACCTTCACAGACTTGAGAAAGCTGTAATATTTAATTTAAGGTATATTGCGCTATAATTTTTGTTCGTAATTTAGTTAATTTAAAACTAAAAATCTAAATTTTGTAATAATTGTTCGGATCTCGGCATTAGCGCGCGTCAATCACCAAAGAATAAAAATTTAACATGTAACAAGCAAAGTTTAAATAGTATAATCTTTCAAAATAAGAAATATAAAATAAACAAACAATATTAGTTTTCTATATCCCCGAAGCAAATTTACCAATAAATTTCTGTTGTTATGCTGTCACAGTTTTATTTCACAGAGCAAGGTTTAATTCAAGTTTACCGCGTGATAGCTTTTTCGAAACCAGGCTGAATCATCTATTTCAATGCTTTATGAGTGCATTGACTCTTTGGCATTTAAGCTCAAAGCCTGAAGAAGTCAGACGGTTCGCGAAAACACCTGGTGACGTCACGTTCCAGATTTGGGGGCGGCAGCCATTAAGGAACTCGTTTTGTGTGGCGTACACGTGTGTTTGTTTCAACAACAAAAACTGACGGTTTTTATCATTTTGGAGCCGTAAAACAACACTTGTGCACCCAAAACAGCCCCAATGGATAGAGTGCAAGGTACTGACTTCTTACAAAGGTAAGCTCTTGAATGAAATGACTTATTTGACCTCATAAACATCGGTTTGTAATTTGAATTTTGGCGGCAAGAAGTCGTGTTGCATCTATTTCGTGAAAAAAAATAAGTCCGATAATTATTTTGGTTGTTGATAACTTCTATTGAATTTGAGAAAGATGTGTAGATAATTCCTGCTCGCGCATCACGGTATTTTGGAAAGGTTTTGGGGATGTAAAGAGCTTGAACAATTTTATAATTGCGCTTACACGTTTCACTTTGTGCCCGTTCCTTTTTTTAGTATGAAACGAAATAAGTGCCGAATTGTGAATTACTAAAAATAAAAAACAAAGCATTTCCCAAGCATTGTCTTTGTACAACAACAAATATATTTGCCTCCATACCTCACCCAAATGCACAACCAATAAAAATGGCCGCTTGTGCCATTGCCACCCCCCACCCAATATTAAAGGTCACTCTGGATCGAAATAATGTGAGCAGACAATATTGCATAACTACTTTGTTAAGCAGACTAAATAACATTGAATCGAGCTGCTTTATATAATGTACATACATTTGCAGAAACCTGTCAGCTAAAATTGTGTTTTGTTTTGCTCCACACAAATATAAATATCTTTTATTGGGATGTATATTTGACAGGTAAGCAGTCAGTGTTGCACAACAACTTTGTTGAGCAGATTGATTAAAATTGTGAGCTCACTGAATACGGGTACCGGTACATAAGTTTGCAGACATTTTTTGTTGTGCTAAGCAAAACGTTTTTGTGCTCAAATTTTGTGTTGTAATGCTTCACACAAAATATATCATAAACTGCTTATAACATCGGGTGTAATGGTAGGATAGGTGACTTACTGTGGTAGATAGCGTTTCCTTGTAGGTAGCTTACTTCATACATATTCCTCAATAAAAGAGGACTCAACTTCTCAGAAACACTCCCCTTAGCAGTTTGAAGGTCAAAGGTTAAATCGTCTCCAAAATGGAAAGTAACTTCTTGCGGCAGGAGGGATCTGTCGATGACGTCACGCATGTACATTGGCTTAGAACCTTAAGTACAAAAATAAATATTGAATTAATGATACAATTTCCATAAGTTGCAAGTGTGTGATGTTGGACATTTATCGTTGGAATGATATAATATAATTATATAAACTTATAGCAATCCAGGGCTACTATGTTTCCTGCAGGATAAGTTAATTGCATTTTTGAATTTTCTTCTCCGTCGTTTTGAAATTCAAATAAAGGGGAAATTATTGAGTAGAAACACAAAAATAACTCACGTTTTTTGCTGGTCACGACCTCAAATCGTGCGTCTGCATATCGAAGAGGGATACTAAGAAATTTGTTTTTCTTTGTACCGGCCAGGACACGGGTCTGTGTGTGGTTTTGATGAATTCGAAGAATCTGTAATAAAATTAATTATAGAAACATAATCTCGAAGTTTACATTAGAAAATGTGGCACTTTTTATACAATTTTGGCGATAGTTTCAGACACTGTTTTCCTTTCTTTGTTCAATTTAATAGGAGCTGCTTACGCACAAAAAGTAGCTATGCACAACATTATTACGATTACATGTGTATTGTGAAGAATGCTATTTTGGAAATTTGTTTCTAATGTGGGATTTCTGTACATAGAATATAAAAACAATTGCTCTTTGCATAAATATTTAGTTAGTAGCTTACATTGTAGCCTATAGTACACAAAATTTGACATATTATTTGTTCGTGATAAAACAGTTAGCACGTCTGTTTTGCATGTTGTCATCCATTATGCCCGTCGCTTTTGCCCTTTTGCATTTATTTTAGAAAGCTTCAAATCCTTACCTGATCTTTACTAAGTGTCTCATTTTCATCCGAAGACACAAAGCCGATTGACACTTTCATAATCTGTGGGAATGTACATCTCTTGAGGGCTTCACGCAGCGTGTAGGAGCGTTTGGACCACCGTATATCTTCCACTTTAGACCCCATGGCTTCAGTGGCGTGCTACGGTCAGTAGGTCTTGCTCATGCAGCCTCTCATCAAGGGGAAACAGTTCTCGCATATACTTATTTATTCTGGAATGAAAACATAAAATATTTATTTTTTATTTGTTCTAAAACCAGTAAATGATACAACGATCATCGTGTTTTACCACTATTGGATCTGATATTGAACTATACAAGGAAAAATCGAACATCAAGTTTATTCCAAAATGAAATCACATAATCGTTCATTTTAATTTGATTAATACTTCGTTCTAAAATTGAGCTTCAGTAAATTAAACCACAATAACCTTGTGTTATTGTGTCTGGTCTGGTATTGGATGCTGTGTAACTCGGATGGGACTCGGGGGGGGGGGGGGGGGTCTGACCAACACAGGGAATTCACTGAAGTAGGGCAGGGTATGTTCACATTATAGCATACTTAAACAAAAATCTTTGATGAAGGTGTGTGTAATAATTTAAGGCTCAATCTTGCACAGGCCTGAAAACAAGGCTCCTTAGATATTGGTTAATTACAAAATATAAGCAGCCATGTGTTGAACTGCAACAATAACAACAAAATTGAACAACAGGTTTTTTTAATATAGTTTTAAAAACTATATTAAATATTAAACTTCAATTTTGAAAAAAAACCAAAACGTCATAACCATTTCACAAAAATATAAAGTATTACTTGATGAGAAATCGAAAAGGTATAGGAACTGCAGTAATGATCGGGCAATACGAAACCATCATGCTTCTGATTATCATGCAATACCATTATTAGCAACCGAAGGTTTTCAACTCTACAAAACGCTTATTGTTTAGTGAACTATTCATATATGACGTCGCTATAGACGTTTACGGCGAAGTGAAGGCCTAACTAGTCGTTTGATCATTGAATATAGGGAACTGATAATGGTAGGCCGTGTGAATTTGTCCTGTATTATAACAAGCAACAATAAACCAGCCTTGAACTTTTCACTCCATTTAACCTTCCCTTTACCAGAGCTATGACAAAAATGTGACATCTATTCGAGATCGCGACACAAATCAATACTATAATTTACTTTATTTGTTTGTTTTAGGTTCAATAGATGAAAATCACTATAAAACTAGTGCAATGATTAACCACTAATAATTTTTTTTTTTACAAAATTGCCAAAAGTTTGTGTCATCGAAATTGTTCAAGTTCATGAAGTAACGAAATTCTTCTTAAATATGGCGATAGCTACATTTTTGTGTGTGTAAAGAGATACAGACATTAAAATGTCTGCATTTCCTCTTCGCGTTATATGCAGAAATAATTGTTGTCTTTGTGATGAAAAAGAAAATATATGACAACACATGTAAATACCTTTAAAAACACAGGGTAAGTTTACTTTGCGGCAATATTATATTGAAAGAAGAAGTTACATTATCCACTTATTGTTGTTCAAAATTATGCCTGAGATTTCATAACATCATGCTTGTACTTAAAAACAATGGACCCTATGTTAAAATAATAAACTAGGTCAACCATTGCTTCCAATCAACGCAGATGTTCGTAACATCCCGTTCTTTACGAGAACACAATTGGTTATTAATTGTTTTCAGTTCTGGAAAGGGTGCAACAACAATACAAACGCATTGTGCTTTATTTTTCTTATTTAAATACATAACTGAAATGTGCGACACAATGTCTGTCGTAGAAATTAGCATTCCATTTTTATAGGAGCAGTATACACGCGTAATATTAATAAATGCATTTTGGGTCAAGGTTTACTATGCTGCATTAAAATATTATTCAGATATGCCATGGGAAATCTGCAGAAGATTTCACATTGGTCATGATGGATGTCAGCGTTTAAAAAATATATTGAAAATTAATTTAAATGGGTATCTTGTCCGGTCGCAACGCTCTTTCTTTAAGAAAGTATTACATTTAAAATGTATACCTGTTGCATGACAGACTATTTTGTACCTTGTGACAAATATTTATAATCAATTTCAGATTTATTGCCTATAAGTGTTGTACCATGAAATTGCATTAATGTCTTAATTGATATCAACTCAATACCAAAATATCAAAATATCAAAACCCTTTCGTGGAAGGGGACACAGAAGCCCTTAATTATTTTGAGTTGTTGATGAGCTGCACGCAAGCTCATCACAACCTATTATTCCAATGAACACTTGATATGCAAATGATATGCAAATAAGGGTAGATGTCAGCAGCTGTAATCATTTGAAATCCATCATGATATATTAGATAAAAATTATGACTAGACGCTCTTCAACACGCTCATGCATTATTCATGAGAAACACCTGTTTTTATCGAGTATACAAGGTTTATGCACACTTCAGTTTTCCACTGTATATAACCAGATCAAAATGGCGGTTCTCAGATTATAAAACTAAATGGAATTCTTTGGCACTAAGTCATTGTTACTGTGTGGGTGGGAAGCAATGCCTGCTTTTCATATAATGTAAACGATGTTGCCAATTTATTTTACAGACTGGTTGAGCTTAGATTAACAGATGACCTTCACATTAGACGTGTTTTATGTTCACTGAAACAAAATCACTTTATTGCTTATTAATTGCAATGTAAACAAAGCAAGACACAGGTTGGCATTGTCGCATAGTCCATTACCACATCGTATAATTATTTTGTTTTATGATGAACTGCAATTACAATTGCCCTGATAATTACTAATGTGGACATTGACTTCTACCAGTATGGTCTTTAGGCCACATTATCATTCAAGACAACATGTCAATCATTTAATTGATGTAGAATCAAACAATAATTGTTGCCAAATGTTATAATCATCAACGATTGTCATTTTGTATAGCCCAAATACTTGTTAATGATAATCATAAGTTTTAGTGCTATTGAAAACAAGATCATTCTCATTAAAATCATCACCAATCCCATCATTTAATATTTCCAGAATCAAAATCACAGGAAAACACTATAATAATAAAAGAATATATAAAACATCAAATTGGCAATTGCCAATAAGGGGTATAGGCTACCCTTAAAATTCCCTTTGTGTCAATTTCTGGACTCAATCTAACTATAAGTTTCAATATTTAGATCACATTTTTAGTTTTAAAGACTGTTATTAAATCCAGTCATTATTAATTATCAATTTTACTATCATGAACATTTCACAGACAAACCGCATCCAATAAATATCTTAAGGAAGATGTCTCACTAAAATTAAAGGTTGATACACATCACTTGTTTCAAAAATCATGTAATTACCCAAATAACAGTTAAAAACTAAGCCCCTGTAGTTTCACTTAGTATTCTTTGTAAAAAATAACTGTTGAATTTAATTGAATTTACTCGGAAATTATAGATTTGTAGGTGGCGATGTGGAGTGAAAAATGACAGTACATATGGGAATGTGTGTGGGCGTTACGCAGATGGGTTAACAATGTATTAATAATCTTCAAGTTCGGATTCCAAACTTATCTTGAGTTTATAACACCATTTATGAGTAACTTCATCGCGCTTTGCAATTGAGATTTTCTTTGGTTTTGCAATTTTATCGAGATTAAATATATATCACGTAGTCCCTATGTGGGTTTGGCATTCAGTACATGCAGCAGGAAATGGGAAAAAAGATCTCAGAACAGGAAACGGGAGACAATTTTCTACAAAAAGTTGGAAATGTCAAAAATTAGGAACTTACCAACTAGTCCAAGACGTTACTCCAAATACATCTTCGCTATATCATCTTACATCTTATCAATCATAACTCCTTAAAAACAGCTGGAAATGTAAGGTAGTTTGAGATCGCCTTGGTTAACATCATTCCATTAGTCGATAGGATCCGATTGGGGCTGGTCCCATACAATATGGCTCCTTCTAAACCTTAAACCCATTCAGATGGTAATAAGGTACCCTCCTATGGACAATAGAGGTACGGTGTGTATGGGACGTGGGTACAGGGTGAAGAAATGTCAGCTAGGGTGCATTCAACCATAGAGTAAGGACAGAGCTCTATGATTCAACCGACCACTAAAGTCTTTCACATCAGTTCCCTCACTGGTACCCGTTGTCTACGTACCATTCTATTATGATCCATAACACCCTATGAATAGAATGCCCATAGCTAACGATGACTGGGTAAATACAAGTTCGTCGATATGGTTCATATGAAAGCAACAACAGATGACTGATGTATAGAGAAAGTCCTTGCTCTATGATATGATATCTACCATTTTGTGCTGTTTGGCAAAGCAGAATTAGTATGGCACAATTGTGTGGATTTTAAGTGTAGTCTATAGGCCCAATTTCATAGAGCAATTCCATTACTAAAGCACACACACATAGATGTGTACAACCAAAGACAAAATACCATTCCATCATCAACCATTAATTTTATGATTGGTATAATTGTTTTGCTTAGCAGAGATTTGTTGTAAAGCGCTATTAAAATACCATTCCATCGGTGCACCAATTGTCATTGGTACCCTAATCATTTTGCTTAGCAGACATGTTTTTGTGTTAAGCACTATTAAAGTACCATTCCATCATGCACCAATTGTAACTGGTATAATCTTGTAACTGGTATAATCTTTTTGCTTAACAGAAATTCGTTCAGCAGCTCTGTAATTTGGCCCGGATTTGAGCACGCGATATCCACGCGGTCTTGTTGGTCTCTGATGACACCCCTTTCAACAGTAAACTGTTTCGGGCAATCTATGCAGTTTAAAAAAAAGTTGTCTTCTTTTTTTTTTGAAATATTGATTCATACATTCACATAACAAACATGGGTGTTCCAGAGCTTTAACAATAATCCCACCCAGGGTAGGCTAGTAGTAGGGCGGTGCTTAACTCTTTGTTCAAACAAAGAGGGGGTACGCCCTCAACGTTTGTGTAGGATGACTCATCGTGATACAGGATTACAATACAGACCATGGTGATTCGGGTCGTCCTTGAAAATACCTGAAAAGAGACTACTACCTTCACCTGTCGTGACGTGAAAGTCAAATTACTAGACTAATGGCATAGTGAAACGTTTCACACCCATTGAAACTTACCTGAAGCGATGTCTCCAATAATTGCTTTAACAAAAGTTCAGATTTGTCGCAATTTAGTGAATGGTTTGCAGAGTCTGGCTTTCCACAAACTTTTTTCCTGAAGACGAGCAGAGTATACTGTCCGAAACGTCGAGACCACACTGGCTCTTTTCAGAGGCAAGCCTCCCACATAAGAGATTTACTTATGGTTGTACCTGCAAGTTTACTATTTATTAATAGCTTCCTCCGACTTTCCACAATTCCAAACCAACACATTTTCTTTTCTGTCTGTTTCTGAACTTATTTGGGGACTTTGAGACTCTGTACATTTGTGTTTTTATGCGATTGGTGCTTAGTCAGATTAACACTGTTCACCATAATAAAAAATAATTAAAAAAAATAAACGAAAACAAGCAAACAAACAACGTAACACCCCCAACAAACAACAACAAGTTGACACAGAGAGACAGGCTAATAATATAAAGAAGTATTTATATAATCCAAGTCATTATACTTTCATCTTTTCATCAAATTTACACAATATTTCACAAATAAATCACACTAAAATATAATGACAATAATCGTATGGAAACATACTACACATTTTGTTTGTGAAATTAGAAGGCAAAGCCAAACGGGTTGGCAAATATATAGAAGTAGACATTGTACATAATTCCACTACATTTTGTTTGGATTATATTTGATATGGTCGAAATGTATCGACATATTGGTCCGAGACAATGCTTATGCATGACATGTGCCTAGAATGTCAGAGGTTATTGTTAGTTACCAGTTAACACATATTCTGTAATGACTTTATAAAATAATAGGAATAACAAACTTTGATAATAATTTGTCATATTTTGGCAGCGAGGGAATGCTATAAATTCCCTATAAAATAATAACAAGTAATTTTATTATTCATGACAATAATTGGTAATTACTCAAAAAAGTTCTTATTATGACTCGGGAGAGTACTGAGTGTACAGTGATTTACACACATCGGTTTATTGTGAAATAAGTTACATTGTTGATAATAATCACGAAGTGGTTATAGTTAAAAAGAAAGAGTTATACTAGAAGTTAATAATTTACATTAAATACAAGTTGCTTTTGTAGAAAACAGTATTTTTGCTTCAATTAATGGGATTTAAGTCTAATCAAAATCAGAATCTTTTTATGTTATATATTGGGGGGGGAGCAACTTATAACATTCCCAATTAACTTAACTGTTTTGACATCGATGTATATCTGTATAATTCATCTTATTGTACACAGCTATCCATTCATGTGGAATAAATTATAAAAACCAATTGGAAATACTTGTTATAAATTATGTCAACACAACTTTTATAGCACTTGTTCAACACCGCTATAGGCTTCTTATAAATAGATGTAGAAAGAAAGATATACATAATATTATAATGTTGATTTGTCCACGTCATAAATATAGAAACTTGGCTTCCATTGACCAATAATAACATAAGAAGTAAAAAAGTAAATGCCTTAGGCAATAATTACATGTATTGTCTTACTTTTAAACCATTAGTGGTATTGGGTGTATTGTTTTATGACCTCCCCTTTGGTATTGCGGTACGGTGGGGCAGATCGGGTTACATTTCCGGGGATGTGTGCATTATATACTTTTGACAGTCAGAGTATATGTAACGCAAAATATAATTAGCAATAGGGCCAGTGCAGATTTAAACATTAAAGTATGGTTAGAACAGTCAACTTTTCAAAATTTCCAAAATGGCTGTCGTGAACATGATTAGCATAATATGGCAAGGTCTAGCTGGGATCCCATCAAAATGTATAATAAGCTTGTGGCTTTAATTTAACCTTGTAAACTCTCCCGTGTGCAAACAAATTACTCAGTTTGAAATATCAGATAGTAAAATGAAACCATGACATGTAGGCTATAGTGCGTAGTTAGTTAAGGATCACTTTAAAGTCCATTATTTCAGATGTAGTTGTGAACACACGCAGCATTGTATGGATCTTTCACTCTATAGACTAATCATTTGAATGACATTGGAGTTCTGTGGCCTCTAGAGGGCTATAAGTCAGTTGACTCTTCTACGTCATCGTCACTAACGACCGACCGCCCATCCGGACGTCCTCTTCGCTGAACAACAGGCTCACTATTTCTCTTCGTCCTACCCAGGCTATTTAAATCCCCCATGCTTATACTAGTCCCCATACTAAGACTACCAATACTTCCCCTTCGTTTGCGTGCATTATGTTTATCCTTCATGGCTTTCCATCCTTTAGGCTGGTGGCTGCCTATCCCAGCATCATTGCTTGTGCCTCCTGCACTCCAGTTTGCTGGACGAAATAATGAGAGTCTGGACACCGAACCGAACAATGAGCGTGGCGTGAAGTCCTCAGTGACGTCATCATCTTGGGTGATTTCACTCTTGTCGTCATCATCGTCGTCATCACCATGGAAACCATTTGACCAGAATTGTTCACTGTCTTCTGTTGTTGTCTCAGATACATTTGTTGATGTACCCGACAAACTGTCTGTATTTGTTCGAGTTAGCTTTGGGTCTTTCCGCTTAGCAAATCGCTGTCTGATGTTGAACTTGGTCAGAGACATTGTCTGCGCATGCCCATCACTTGAGTCCTGATTGGTCGCTCTGTCTAAAACTCCCATATCCACAGAATGACTGATTGGTCGTGCTTTCTCTTTAGCTTTTATTCTTTGTAATGTGCCGTAATAGAATGCACGGCCTAGGGATTGTTGCCGTTTCTGCACCACGGGCGTCTCTATTGATTTCCTTGTCTCTTTTTTGATAATGTTTGCATCTTCCGACTTGGAATAAAATATTGTGATTTCTGAAAAGAAAAGACAAAAAGTAGTTTTTTGTGAGTTGGCAACGATTTTATTGTACTTCAAAACAATGGCATACTAAATCATATTCAGATTCAGAGCAACATGAAAATGATGTGCGTATTAATTATTACAATTTCTGCCCAAACCCTCTGCTTAATGTTTTTAGGATGAATTTTTTAGATGTGGGGGGGGGGGTGTACTTTTTTTCGTCTTTCTAATGAAAAGTGTGGAGGGGGTGTTTCAAACAATGACTCGTATGTTGTTAATGTAAGTTATATATACCATGCCTGATATATGGCAGAGGCTTCCCCCTATCCTATAACTTAACACAATCAAATAAAAAAATATAAAAAAATAAAAATTATTTCAAATACCTGAAAACAGTTAAATTACTTACTTTTGTTTCCATGTACAGTGAATCGTACCCTCGTAGCCACCACATTATCAAGACCTCTCATGAGTCGATGCCAGTTTCTATCCCCACTAGATAGACCCATTGCTACTGACATCTCGAGCTCGTGGTGGATAGGGATGCTTAGTATAGCCGCATCTAATTCACCTGTTATCAATAAGAAATAATTGTATTGATAAAACACTTAACCCAGCCTTCAACTTGATTTCCGTGTTTTAACATCTCTTTCCAATAACTCTTAGAGGAGCTATATAAAAAGCCCTGTGACGCCATCCTCAAAAACTCGCACGACTAGAAAAAAACTGTGTTAAAACTCACCAAAATTGACTGCATTTCCATTCAGGTAAACTTCTTGCTGTAACCGTAGGAGGTCAATGGGCTCCAATGGAAGACGGATACCGAACTGCCCCACGTCTTTGAGAGACTTGACATGACTGAGTGAGAATCGAACCTTCTTAGGGAGTGAGAATTGACGGATGATACCAGCTATGGGCATTGTCTTTAACTTGGATACTGAAAGGAAAGAGGTAAGCGCATTTATTTTACTCTTTGGTACCAATTGATAAAATAACCTAAACTTTGTATACAAGACTAGCATCGTTTACTAATAAGAGATGTTTATAAACATTGATGGATTTCACAAAGAGTAAGTCTTATCTCGAGTTAGGACGAGTTACTCTTCCTAACTTAGGACTAGCCATACATGTTTAATGTATTATAGGACTAGTCCCAACTCTTCGTGAAATCAACCCCAGGAAAGATACCAAGTTATTGTTTGCCCGACCGATTCCGTTTTACTTGATGTTCACGACTCAATTATTATGTCATGTGAGTCAAATTCCTTGATTTCCTAGACTAATGAACCATTCCACATATCTAAGAGGTGGTCTGGTCCCAGAATGTTTCTACACAAATTTTGAAATGGGTGGGAATACAGCTAAAATGACAAATCTGCAAACAGATACATCGCAATCTTGATTTTTTGATTTATTATTTTGTAAACAATGCTGTGATTTTTGTTTAAACCCAGAGATCCCCATCCTATGTTTTTTTTTCTTAGTGAAAAAAAGTTTCCCATATTAAAATAAATTTAATTCTTACAAGTTCTTCTCTTGTCTGGAACTACCTCAATTGGTATCTCAAAGTCAAGAGGAATACTTAAATAGCGCCCTCTTGCATCCATAGCAATCACTCTTTGCTGTTTTAGCCATCGATGGATACGGATCACCTGGTTTGAAAATAGAACGACAAAACTTGGATTATATTCGAGAAAGCAATTAAATCAGTTGACCTCAAGTTTACTGTTCTGGATATTCATCCTATAGTCCTTCATGGGTAATTTCTTTCTGGAAGTCGAGACAGGCAAAGGGCAGTTGAAGATCCCCAAATCACCATTAGCTTATGTCCTCGGTTGCCGCAAGTGAAATAAGAATATTATGACATGTCTATTATAAAGGACGTGCCAATGAACAGCTAAACTCAGTCCCTTTTCAATATCCCCCACTTCAACTGTATACCAGTTAGTTTGAAATGTTTGTCACATGATGGCAATGTTACCTGAAAACTGAAGGATATAAAACTCCTCAAAAGACTAGTGAATTGAATACTTATTTTCATGCAGATGTTGCGATATTGTGCATCGAATTGTTACAAAAATATTAATTATCATGCGTACAAAAATATCATAAATATATCGCTTGATCAAACACACATAAAAACTTATTAAAGTAAACAGGATGTCAACAGTGTTCATGTTTTGTAATGTAACCATCCGTCAAACTGTCGAAGATGTGGGCTTTCGATGTGTGAGTCATACAGGGGGAAATGGTGAACAACAATAGTCTTCATTCCAGCCACTTTTGGCATGATTCCGGCTTGTTATACACAGCTATAATTTACACGGTTACTTTTAACTACTTAAAGACACTGGACACTATTGGTTATTGTCAAAAACCAGTCTCCTCACTTGGTGTATCTCAACATATGCATACAAATACTAAACCTGTGAAAGATTTTGAGCTCAATTGGTCGTCGAAATTGCGAGATAATCATGAAAGAAAAAACACCCCTGTCTCACGAAATTGTGTGCTTTTAGATGCTTGATTTCGCATCCTCAAATTCTGATTCTGAGGTATAGAAATCAAATTCGTAGAGAACTACTTCTTTCTCGAAAATTACGTTACGTTTCTCACAGTGTTTAATACTATCACCCTCTCCCCGTTACCAAGTAAGGTTTTATGCTAATAATTATTTTGAGTAATTACCAATAGTGTCCACTGCCTTTAAGCATGAATAAATTGTACTCATAACAATTGTGGTTAAACTCAATGTGTGTGAACCCAAAGCCCTTAGGTGTGCCAACGTGTAAAGAAAAGTATAACTTATCGGTTGGTTGAATCGCAGGCATCCAGCATTGGGGGCATTATATCCCATAATAGTTATGCTCTATGTGTGAACTCAAAGGGATGTAAATATCATTGTTGGATTTTAGTCTGAAAGTTTCTGCCGAAGTTCATACTATAGAAAAAAATTCTGGATAGTAAGTGCATTTTGAGAAACATTTCACTTCGAAGCACTATGGTTATGGAAAGGTATATCACTTTCTATGCCCCCCCCCAAAAAAAAAAAACACCAACAAAAAACAACAACAATTGAGTAAAAGAAGCGTTACCGCGGAAACGCGTCTCAGATTGTGTATTCCTACAGGGATTATTCTTTCTGCATGGACATTATTCGCTACAGAGTTACGGTGATATCTTTAAAAACTGTCGCAGCTTAATTGTATTGTATTCTACTGTAATCGAATGGTTCCAAAAACAAAATTTACACTGCCTTTTTACATGCGATTTTTTTTGGTATCCCATCCTGAAATATTACCCCATTTGTTTTGTTTACAAATTTCACTTTCTGAGTTCAGAATCAACACAAATAAAGCAAAGTGATAAAAAAGTAACCACACAACAACAACAACGAAATAATGCCAATCCGCATTGTATAATAATACACACAGGAATTTTAATAGACCATCAAAAGCCTAAGTGAACGGCAACCCAGGCCACTTTTTGATTTGTTTACCTCTGCTTCATTTTCATGGAATCCATGAAATCGTCATGATTCCTTATTGTATTACAAGGAAAATAAAAACGTGCATTTGCTCAAGTCTGTAAAAGTCAATGCTGTGGTGTTTTAGACAAACAACGAAGGGGTAAATTTCCTTCATAGTGTAATTGTTTGTGGGGTTTTTTCCCAATCATCCAAGAAACATAAATTTGCCTCTGGAAACAATTTGCGGAAAATACGGTCGACCGCCATTTTTTGGATAATCTAGCAATTTTTTTCTAGCAAATTTCAAGGAATACTTATTTGAATCAAATTTGTTTAAAGGCAGTGGACACTATTGGTAAAATAATTATCAGCATAAAACCTTTCTTGGTGACGAGTAATAGGGAGAGGTTGATGGTATAAAACATTGTGAGAAACGGCACCCTCTGAAGTGCCATAGTTTTCCACGAATTTGATTTCGAGACCTCAGATTTAGAATCTGAGGTCTCGAAATCAACCATCTAAACGCACACACCTTCGTGTGACAAGGGTGTTTTTTTTTCTTTCATTCATATCTTGCAAGTTCGATGACCGACTGAGCACAAATTTTCACAGGTTTGTTATTTTATGCATAAATTATGTTGAGATACACCAACTGTGAAGGCTTGTCTTTGACAATAACCAATAGTGTCCACTGCCTTTAACAATTACCAATAGTGTCCACTGCCTTTAATTATTATATTACAATTAGTATATCTTTCCAACAATATTCATTATAAAAAAAAAAATTTTTTTTTAATTATAGCCCAATCTGAATGTGCCCCCTTTATGCTGAACCAATAGTTTCTTACCTGTCCCTGCCCTAGTGAGTCTGAATCTTGAAGTCCACAATGGCCGTGGGTTACCCGGACTAGTAATGGAGCCGGGTACCTGGACATGAGTTCTCTTGTATTATAAGACTCATTAGACCACGTGATGTCACTGACTGGACGAGCAAACATGGCCGCTTATAGCTGTCTGTAAAATAATCACAATAATTAGAGATGTCATATTAGAGATTTCCAAAAACAATGATCTTCGCGTATTACATCAAGAAGTACTAATAATTAGATAACTCTTTATTCAACCCCCAAAATCATAATTATCCAGTCAGTTTCCCTATTGATAGATAAAAAGTACTGACAAAATATTACATTACTAGCAAAGTCTACATACAAGCACAATTTTTACATACAGCAAGATTAAAAAGAAAGGTCTCTTCTCTTTTCGCTTATACCCATGGGTTGAGAATGTTGAATGTCAGATGGCATAACTGATGAAATGGATCTGTAGAAACAATTAGGGTTTGTGATCACTCAAAAACATGTCAACAAAAATGGTGAGCATAAAGGCAATTTTACACTTAGGCAACCATGCAGAGCAAAATGTTTTAAACAAATACTGCTAAACAATTTTCTGCTGAGCAGGGATATCTTACAAGTCATAGTCATAAGGTATTATAGAATAGAAGGTATAATAGTCAGTAGAAGATATTTTGGCTGTAGCGATAATAAATGCAATCTTTCAAAAGAAAAACCATGTTGACTAATGGGTCACACAAGATAGAATAAGGTTACTAGAGAGTTATCAAAATTGTATCCAAACAGAATTCATCTTCTTTTACCACAACTAGTCTAGTAATTCTCTAATTTTGAGGCATATAAACTCAGAATTATTAAAAAAGACTTCTATTGTAGAAAACTTGTGTTTTATAGGGCTGAACCCATTAAAAATGAATAAGCCCTACCCAATAAAAACATCAACCAATTGTAAATACTCAGTTCAAAAATACATACTACGAAGAGAAACTTGACAAACGTTTTACCATCACTTATTGTTGAACACAACTTATTAATAAATTTAAATATGAAATTGAAATTCCAGAATTTCGCTTCTTGATTCCGCACCCAAGGACACATGAGTGTACTCCAGACGTTGCACAAACACTTGGCTAACATTTGAAGTGCTGGAACAACATGTTCATGCGAAAAAGAAAAAGAAAAAACAGAAAAAAACGAAAGCAGTCACTTTTACCCTGAAGCTTCATCTTCCATTAACTTCTTCCTACCGAAGTATTCTACAAATTAATAAGCAAAAACATTAATTGATGTAGATTCCTGTTTTTATAACTAACAGTTCAGTAAATATAAATATAAATCTGTCTGAAATTGAGAACCTTGATTTTTGAAGTCAAATAATTGACAAACTTACCTGATGTTTGTTTCTAGACACTGCTCTCTGTTCAACTAAGGGGAAACGCCAGCCACGAATAAGTGTATTACAACTCGTACAACTTTTCAAAACCATCAAGGACATTTAAAAGCTGATGTACACATGGGATAAAGTCAGTTGATATTTCGTCTCTCCGGTGTTCTACATTTGCTGAGAGTTTATTTTGAATGTCAATACTCATAGTCATAGCACAATATTGAAATATAGGCCTATCTGTTTTTCATAACTTGCACATGTACACATGATTGCTTGAAATGCATTGAGTTGGGTTTACTGCCATAATTCACAGTTCAATGATCTTTGATAATAAACGCCTTTCTCTACAAACAAAATAACTCGGCTCCCTATACAAGAATAAAGGTCATGTATGCACACACACCCCAGTGTGTAGTCTCAACAAAAGTTTGGGTAACCACTGGTACCCTTGTTGTGTTTTCTTGTACTGCAATGAGACTATGGGAATCATGGGAACCGCCCGAAGACTTTCACAATTAATGCATGCAGTGCGTAAGACCAGAAGCTTGGACTAGTCCATTATGTTGAAGGTAAATAATAGGATAGCCCAACGCGCAGTGGGTGAGAATTAATGTAATCTACAAATTGCAGTGGACGTTGGGGGCACACAATTAATTTTACACGAAGAAAAGAAAGGTTTGACTATCATTGAAAACGTAGCTCCGGAGTGATCGGTTTAGGCAGGTGCCTCTACTCCCGACCTGCGGCCCATTTGAACAAGTTAGTGTAACCTTTTTATTCTCGGAGATTATTGATAATTTGGGCCGCAAATGATGACGTCAGCTTTTGTTTAAAACTTAAGAATTCCCAGTCACTAAAAGCCAAATTTCTCTGAACACTGAAGGCGATTACAGCTCATAACGACACCATGTTAATTTGAAATCTGTGACCCTTTTATTCTCGGAGATAATTGAGGGTTTTGGGGCCAAAATGATGATGACGCTCCGAGTGCAACAATGGCATAATTCCGTCGTATGAGGGCGGTATACCAGTCTAACGGAGGATCAGGAGGGGAACAAACTTTTTTTTTGCGGGCTCTCAAAACCACACGAGCGGTGCAGAATCTAGTCTGGTTCCCTGACCAAAGATTCCTTGACGTCTCTTGTTAAAAATTGCAGAATCATGGAGCAAGAAATAACAGATTGACACCAAACGTCTAAACAGTGAATAACTTGGTAAGTTTTCTTCCTCAAATGATGACGTTTGTAATTTTTGTGACAACTAGTGTAATACTAATGAACAATTCGAAGATTGGAAAAGTTTCCGTTTGGCGCCACCACTTTTTCATTCGATATGAAATAATATAGTATCTAATTTACCTCAATGAGATATCCTTTTTTGTAAAAATTTGTGAAAAAGTGGTGGCGCCATACGGAATGTTATCCCGAAGATTTAATGATTTCTGATATTTATCTGAATGAAACTAGTCAGATAACAACTACTGATGAGCAATTAGGGTGTATCATACGATTGTTTATCTGACATCTGAAGTGAAACTGAGTGAATGCAAAATAACAGAATTTCTCACACGACGAATGGGCATATTTTTATAATAATTTCCCATTATTCGATAGGAAACGCGTAGTGACAGGACCATTACCTAAATTGTTATTCGCTAGGGGGCGGGTGGGGGGGGGGCGCTGGATGTGCTCTTTTTAGTTGTTAAAACACGTACTGCTTCATTCTCGCCCATATTGACATACGTTAACATGTGCATATTATTTTTATTGAATTGAAATGATGTGCTATTTTATTTTGAGTCATGCACATTGTAAGTTTACGATGTAGAAATGTGAATAATGTCACTGTGAACTGCTAGCTACAAACAGCAAATTTTGTATGAATATAGAATAACAGTCTGAGGGTTAATGTAATTTTGATAAAAAAGTCTGACCCAACCTTCAGCTAAACAAAAGTTTAATAATACTGATCGGTTGATCCCGTGCGGATTTTTATCTGCAGTGTGCAAGTAAAGTTAATGTACACATGGTGATCTTGTAAAAATAGCAATGTAATTTAATGTTGTTACATTAACTTGTTATTAACAAAGACAATAATAGTGCAACTTCATAGCAAGCAATGCTCTGTTTGGCTTTACATTTTTAAATTGACATTTAGTCATCTTATAAGTGCTTTTATTTTGTATTTTCACAGATTTAACGAAGCTGTAAGGTAACTTGGCACCTCTCCACATTGGCAGCAAAGACTTCATCTGGTGAGGCCACTTCTACATCATCATATTGGTTCATCTGTTATAAAAAAATTGTAAGATGTCTACAAACTGCTTTCGTGAGATTAGTTCCAGTGGACCAGACAATATGTCTGATGATACTAAACTAAATAAGACTCGGACTCAGAGAGGCAGTTTGGAAACAGATGCAGTTGTTTTTAATGATGAGCGTCTTAGCTGTAAACTCAAACAGGTCAAGATTGATTCTTCACACAGCACCGATGTAGATGACCAACAGATACAACCTTCTGAAGCACAACTAGAGGAGAATCATCCAGGTACCAAGACACCTGGCTCACCTGCAGGAGGAGCTGTTGGTGGTAGTGCGAATGCAGAAACGACACACAAAGAATCACACAAAGAATCACTGCCTCCCACCACCAAACCTAAAGTCACCGATGATGCTACATCTCGGGCGCTTCAACAAGACCAAGTGCCTCGCACGCCATCACCAATCCAGGAGACAGCAGCTCAACCACCGCTAAAACCAATCGCCCAGAAACCTCCAGAAGAAGATGATGAACATTATGACATTTTGCTGCTGTACAGTGAGCACGACCATAGTGTAGCCAAGCAGTTCCTTGGTGTTGCAAAGAAAGCAAACTGGAAAGTTGCCACATCTAATGATTTCCTCCCAAATCGAACCAAAATCAAATCTTTTGAAGATGTGTACCAGAATAGTTCTTACACTGCTCTTCTTCTTACTTCTAAGTTCTTTGCAGATGTTTGGTGTGATAGTCGCTATCAAGGAGCACTTACACGGGCAATAGAAGACCCTAAAAAGAAAGACACAGTGATCCCAATTATTTGTCAGGATCAAGGCCTTGAGATGCCAGTAATGCTGAGTTCTTTAAATGGGGTCAATCAAAGCAGTACTTTATTTGCAGACAGATTGAAAAAATGTATCAAAGTAGAAAAGAGATTGGAAAGAGAAAAAGCAGAGAGAGAAAAACAAACATAAATTGGGACTACACCAAATTTGTTTTAAGTACTGTTTATCAAAAACAAGTCATTCAGTTTGAGTCCATATAAACGTATGTAATACATGTATAGATAATTAAATAATTGCTAGATGTTAAATTTGCATCGGGGATAAAGAATATTAATTTTGGTTTTTACCCATACACCGATGTGTGTTAGCACTGTATACTCAGTACTTTCCCGAGTCCTGTGAAAAAATATCACAGGCATGTTACTCGGGTGGGATTCGAATATAATTGCTATGAACTTTTTGTAAATGTAAACAAACAAACAACGTCAGGTTAATTTTAAGTCAAGTGCCTTCTAAAGAAACTTGCATAACCTTGTGTATTAAATACACATACTATTATTTGTACATGTATAGTTATTTTGCTTAAGAAACATTAATTGATTTTAATCTGTAGATGATTGTTGAATTGATTAGTTCTAAATGCATTGATTCGTGTTCTAATACGACAAGCCAAATTAGCAGCTGACTTAAGGTTCAAACATTTTAAGCCATACACTGACAAACAACTCATACAACAATAACAATGTAATGTTGAGTACATTATATTTACATTCCATAATGACTAAAGATGTGTGTAAAGGGAAAAGCGTATTCATACATTAAGCCCTGTGCAAACAGATCATGAGATGAGAACAATGTGACCACAAAAAACTTGTTGATGGTAATACTTTATGTGCATCATGAGAATATTTTTTTTGAGGACTTGTAAGCAACACAAAAATATAGTAGGACCAGAACGTGCTCAAAATAATAAAAAATCTTTAAGTTTAATATTATAAAATTCTTGCCTTGTTTCTGGAGAAACATGTATTGGAATTCAAGGCTTTAAAGAGCATTTGTGGCGCTTAAAGCCATTAGACACTTTCTGAACAGAACAAAAATTAAAAGTTCACAGATTTACAAATAACTTGCAGGGTTTACAGAAGGCAATGGTGAAAGACTTCCCTTGAAATATTATTCCATGAAATGCTTTACTTTTTGAGAAAACATTAAAACAATTATAAATTCTCGATATCGGGAATAAACCACCACCCTTGTTTCCGCACGTTTTGCCGTGTCATGACATGTGTTTAAAATAAATCTGTTATTTAGGGTTTTTTTTTAACTAAAGCTAAATAACATTTATTTTAAACACATGTCATGACATGGCAAAACGTGCGGAAACAAGGGTGGGTTTTCCCGTTATTTTCTCCCGACTCTGATGACCGATTGAGCCTAAATTTTCACAGGTTTGTTATTTTTTATAAGTTGTGATACACGAAGTGTGGACCTTTGGACAATACTGTTTACCAATGTGCGATTGCTTTAATGTGTGAATAGTTTTAATAATTTTTTAATTTGCATCGTGGATAAAGAATATTCATATTAGTTTTTACCTATATACACAGATGCGTGAGCACTGTACTCAGTACTTACCCGAGTTCTGTGAAGAAAAATCACAGGCATATTACTCGGTTGGGATTCGAACTAGACCACCGAGATTGCCCCGGTGGCTAGAGGCAGTTCGAATCCTTTGTTTAAGCAGTTCTTAATTAGAGAGGAGGAGGGGGTAGAAGAAGGGCAATTCTATTCACTGGGACAGCATCACAACCCTTACTGCCTTTCCTATATTTCTATTACCTTTTGACAAAGCATGTTTGTCTGAAATAGAATGCAAACTTTCCCAAGATGAATGTTAATTTTCTTAAATGGAAAACCATTGGCTCAAACTCAAGAAACTGGTTGTATTCAAACTCTGAAATGTCAAAAAGCATAAACTTCTGGCTCAAGAAGTCAAGTTTTTTACAAAATTGAATAAAACAAATAAAGTTTTCAATTAAATTAATTCTCAATTGTCATTTTAAAAATAATGTTAAATCTGCATACGTAATTTTTTTAACTCTATTTTCACAACTATATTTTGTCATTAAAATGCTGTATAAAGTAGCTTGAATGAAGATAATTTCTGAAATAAATTGTTGTTTAAAACATTGGCAAAATTGGTGTAAAATTGATTTTAATAAAACATTTACATTATACATTACCTACAACTGTCTGATGGGTCTCAAGTTCTCTTGTATTTGATGTCAAAAGCTCAGATGCATTTCTTGACAATGCTATACCTTGCAGGAAAAACTGTATGTTAAAGCACCTTGTGTGTCAATGAATGACGTATATTCGCGCTGTAAGAAGCCACTATTATTATTAGCAGCAATTTGACCCATAAAATGGCACAAAATGTAATTATTAATCCAATTCTAAACTTGCAGCATCACCCATGATAAATTTGACCAATCATGGTTGGGCTTTTGATTTAACTTTTCAATGTGTTACTGTGCAAAAATGCTATGCAACATGTGCGTTAAAGGCAACTCTACACAAACTGAGAAGCATTATGCAAGAATGTTCTCAGATTCAAATTTTGGGGCATAAAAACACGTTACTTCGAAGTAGATTGTTCAATAAAACTAACATCTAGACATTTCATTTCAAAAGGTGGTTGCGTTTTTGAGACATTGACAAAAATCTGGTGCGATTATGTCCACACAGGAAGACTAATCCCTATAGGAATACACAATCTGAGAAGCATTATGCGGTGACGCTTCTCATATTCAAATTTTGGGGAATATTGGAGTTTTTTCTTTTTACATAACCGCATAACTTAGAAGTGAAATGTTTCAAAAAAATGCTTTATACTATCAAATATTGCTGTGGGCTTCAGTAATAACCAAACATATAGCAGTGTGACCTGTGACATCACATGTTTACAAAAGAGCCACCAAGCCCGGACTTCCTGCAGGCACAATTTGTACACAGCCTAATCTTGCCTGCCAGACTAGCCAAAGTATGTACAAGGTCACATATATTGTACACAAAGTTCACATGGTCTATACCCCTCCCTTTAAAGGAAAACTTTAGGAAGAACAAATGAACAGACGGATCAGAAACAAATTATTACAAGTTCACAAATGATTTATTGTACAGGATTTAATGGTAACCCACTCATTTTCTCCCATAACTTCACACAAAATCCACTTTCCGTGTAAGGGTTGGGGCAATTTGTTCAAAAATTTTTTGAAAAAAACAAGGCCCCAAAACAAGGTCAAACTTTACATTTTTAAATACGTTTATAAAATCTTGTTAGTATAACTTTATGACTTGCATTTAAACAAATTGATGTACTCTTATCTTGCGGGATTTTTTGTTAAATCTCCAATGAAAAACAATTTTAATTGACAGTGACTATTGGTTTTAGAAACACAAATAGTTAGAACTTGTCTTGAGTTAGGACGAGTAAGTTGGGGCGAGTTACTCATCCTTACTTAGGACTAGCCTTTGTTTTCAATAACCCCTGCCCTATGACTACATGTAGTCCATGTTAGGACAATCTTTGTGGAATCGACCTAGCGCCTACTTAGAGCTGCCGACCTGTTTTTAAGTAAAGACTTGACACTTGCTTCCTTATTACCCTTTGGCAAGTTGATGTTATTCCAATGTTAAACTGTCTCGACACCCATGTCCTCTGTGTTGATCATAAGTGAATAAGGAGTGTTCGATAAACTGTTTAAAGATTTCCATATTTACCCCGAGAAAGTACGCAGAATACAAAAGACTTTTAATTAGTTTGTTTTCTACTTTACGAAGCCATGGAATAAATGTAAAACTAAACCCTGCTGTATGCTTGGTTTGCAGACAGAATTGTTGTACCAAGTCCAGCAGCCGATTTCACAAAACACTAGGATTAATCCTAACTCGAGTTTATTTTAGGACGAGTAACCCGTCCTAACTTGGGATGGGTTCAATGCATGCTACATCTTTGAATAGGGAACTAAACTTAGCTCCTAAGTCCTAAGATAAATCCTAAGTTAGAAACAGTTTGGTGAAATCGATGACAGGTTCCCTAAAGCCCTTTTCACACTGTATCTCTTTCCCCGTGGAATACAGCCCCGGGGAGGCCCTAGGACTCTTTCCCCCAACGGTAACCCCGGCGCACTTTTCCACCCGCGTCCCTATTCCACAGGGTTCAGGTTGCACATTTCAATACCGGCTATCCGCTGTTGGATATCAATAATAAAAAAAAACATACTGCATAGCTGGGGTGGCTATTCCCGGATCATTCCCATTTGCTGAGGCAGACAGGGGTAGAGATCATAGTGTGAAAAGGAAAACCGTTATTCCCCTGGGTTGCCCCCGGGGAATAGAGAAGTGTGAAAAAGGCTTTTGTGTACAGCTTCCATATTTCTTCTTTTAGCACATTATTCGTACTGATGCACGAATGCAATGTTTATTTACAGCACTATCACCCTTTTCAAAACCACAGCTTCGGCTCAAGATTCGGCTCAGGCTAACTTGGCGCCGCGGTTGTTTTTTTTGTGCGCGCTTTGCATATGTGCTAAGGGCTTCAGACCAAAGGACGGAGTCTGAAGCCGAATCCAAAGCTGAGGATTTGAAAAGGGCCCTTGAGTGACTCGATCCAATATGAGTTATTTAAAGACCACTGTATCCATCATAGCACCGACACACTGTACAATATTAGCCGTCATCAATACCTCCACATGCTCCTCTAAATGTCTCTTAGGGTCGAGTTTGCCGACGTTCTTCACCACTAACTGCTCTTTAGTCATGGTGTCTTCCTCTTCAACAGCCTAAACACGAAAAGAATAATAAAATCCAGAATGAATCTTTGCAAATCTGAGAAGTTTTATGATGAAAAAAGCTCGCTGTATGAATTTGAAATGTGGGATTGATCTCACTTTTCAACCTGTACAATTGGTCTGTATCAAAGGCTACAATTTTGGAGCCAACAAATAACAAAACTATGCTTGTTTCTGCTGTTTTATAGTGCATTAGGACTAGTTTAGGACCATTAAGGCTATCGTGGCCGAGCGGTCGTCCAAGCTCTGGTGTTGTCGGCAGCAGAGTGTGGGTTCAAATCCCGGTCATGACACTTGTTCCCTCGAGTAAGGCACTAAACCATAATTGCTTTGTACAGTTGGGAAGGTAGTGTATTCTGCTCTACCAGCCATGCTCTTAGTGGATGATACCTCTACCCTGCCTCCTAACGGAGGAGTAGGTAGCATGTGCCCCTTGTGGCAGCTGATTTGGGTTGACGGCCCACATCAGTAAAGTGCAAGCCGTTATATTACAGAAACGTCATTAGCCGAGTGACCAGGGCATCAATGTAAAGTGCATTGATACGTTATTGTAAAATGTGCTATATAAAACTAGTTAGTATTACCTGCCAGCATTTGTTAAGACTTGCATAAAATGCTTTGGCAAGGCTGTTCTGGAAGTGGGGGGGTGTATTTAGTTGTTGACCTACCTTATTATAAGACTTAGCAAGATCCAGCATCTCTTTGACTGTCGTCTCGTTCAGCTTACAATGCTCATTGTAGTCTCGCAACATCAGACCATCCATCCAGCTCTTCTTGTGTAGATTCAATAACATCTATACCAAGAAAACAAACATCAACAGTAAATAACAATAACAACAACAATGAGGATAGTCTGAGAAGACACTGTGTATATTTGGTTTGCGGTAACATCATGTGTGTATCTACTTGCCAGGTAGATATGTTCTTCTGAGAACTTATCTTGCTTAATATTCTACTTCTGCCGAGGAGGTTTACAACAGTAAACAACAACAACAACAACAGAAAATTATCAAGAACCCTGAGACGACAGGTGTGCTACAACAAGGATAGTCTGAGAAGACACTTCTGTGTACATTTGGTTTGCGGTAACACCATGTGTATATCTACTTGCTGGGTAGATTATTTTCTTCTGAGAGTTTGTCTTGCTTTATATTCCACTACCTTAGTAAAGACTTTGGTAATTCGGGAGAGTTCTCAGTTCTGATAAGAACTGTTCCGCTCTTTCACCTGGGCGAAAGGTAAAAAAAATCGGCCCGTACTACTACGTTCACTTCAGAGGATCGAGGGGACTTCTCGCAATTGCTGTGGTGCCCTTTGTAAAGTTCCAAATAAAACTGAAAATGTTCCTCAAACAAGTGCCCCTTAATAAACAAAGTCAAGACTTGACTTTGTATTGTTGTACAAGTTAACCTTTACCTTTTGTTCAAGTTCATTCTTTCTGTAGTTGATGGCAATGGAGTAATAATGCCGATTTAATCCATGTATAAGAGCCTGAATCGATGGCTTCTGAAGATGACCAAGATTAGACGTCGTCTGTCTAGGCTCCTGACCGAGCACCATCATGTTAGGGTTGATCAGACGGAAAGCGTCGATAACAACTTTGCCTTTGACGCTCTGGATGGGGTCAACGACCACGGCAACGGCTCGGTCTGAGAGGGCCTCAAAGCTCTGTTGGGTGTTGATGTCGACACCCGACAACCAGCAGCCGAACCCAGGATGGGAATGGTACCATCCCACTACCATCTCAGGTCTGTTGAGTAAAGACAAGTCTTGCAATTTATTTATTTGTCTTGTTTAACCAGGGTAGCCCCATCAGTTATCAAAGAACTGTTTGCCCTGGGGCTCTAAAACTTTCAGTATTCCACCATGGCGAAATCCGGCTTGACAGATTTTACAAACACATCACTCTCAGATTGCATAAAAAATCAGTTTCATTTTAGATTTGGTTTTGCCCATACACGGATAAGCGTAAACCTGTGCATCCTCATTACTTTCCAAAGTACCTTGAACAAATCCACATACTACTTGGGTGTCATTCAAACCCAGGACCTTTGCCATAACCAAATAATAGTCTAAATCTCGATGAAAATTTAACATTGAATTTAATATTTGTGTTTTTAAACCATAAAACAGATGTACAGCAACCCTATAATAATCAGTAAATCAGTGATCTAAGTTTGTGTATAGTTGTAGTGTACATACCTCCCTGTTTGTCTCAACATATCTAACATCTTGGCCTGGAATACTGGATCAACAGCCTCTACACTCACCCCCTGGAATAAGAACGGCAAAGTTAGTCACAATACGCTGAGGGCCACAATCATAAAGCCTATACATGTACATTTGTAAACAACAAGTGATTACAGGCTGCAGCTCTTTCCCTCATCTGAATCATCAACTTATTATTAGGAAGATGAAATAAGGGCTTTTTCTAGTAAGGAAGATGTTTCTAGTTGTATATCTTACCGTTCCTGATTGTGGCATTGCAAATACATCAATAACTCGCACAGTGTAGTCATCTACAAACTCTCCTAACATTAAACCCATCACTTCCATTGGAACACCAGCTCGACCATGTTTCAGCATCTGTAAGAAAAATCAGCGATGTTCAAACTGTTAACAACTTGGACCCCTAGCTTACTGTATTTCACAGGTCCGTGGGTAGATTTCACAAGGAGTTCAGACTAGCCTTGTCTCGAGTAGGGGCGTTGTAGTGAGTATGAGACAATATACCGATTCATTAGGATCGTGAGCAAGAACACGTGAGCCTCTCCAATGCCATTCTGCACAACTCTGCTCCGCACGCCCAGCATACGCGCACGCATGTCGGACTTCATTTTGTCAGAGTTTTGGTCGCGCAATGGATTGTGATTGGTCAATACGCAATGGGGCGGAGCTTAATGGATCGGTCTATTCTTTTACCAATCACCATGTAATGGTTTACATTGTGCTATGGCACAATGTGCAGCCATAAAACCAGTTATTCTGGGTGAAACAAAACCAAGTGTTTCTATTTATTCTCTGATGTGATCAGTAGGGGTTTTGTTTATTGTGGAGCTGGATTTGAAACTTTGCATGGTGGATGTATAACTAAGAGAGGTTTGCAGTTTACACAATGTGGAGATCGCTTTTGAGTAGTGTTGGTTCTGAAAAGAACCACTGGTTTCAATCAGTATGCTCTGATCATCTTCAAGAGAAAGATGATCTTGCTCCTGAAGTCGAACAGAGCATACTGATCGAAACGTTGAGTCATTCACCAATTGTTCTTTTCAAAACCAACACTACTCAAAGAGAGATAGTCACATGGTGTTACTGCAAACCTTTCTTTGTAAAGGCCCGATCACACAGGCCTCGATAACGAGAACGAATACGAGAACGTTAAAAATGCACGCCCTCGATTGGTTGAATAAGCGTTGGCATATTCTGCATGAACCAAAAGAATGCATTCTCTTGGCATTGTTATCGTTATTGCTGCAGTGTGACTCGGCTTTCAAGCTGCTGTTTTGATGTTGATGCCTTTTACCTTCAATAATGCCAATGATGAGATGTAGACTTGTTCCGCTGTGTCAACCACTGGTGCATCACTAGCTCCACCAGCCTGCCCCAACCCTGGCATTCCATTTCCTAATCTCAACAGGCGATCCATTCTGGAATGCTGAGGATATAACAAAACAATAAAGTCAATTTATTTTTTTATATATTTCAGGTTATAAACCAAGGATGCCTCATAAAAGAACTAATCACTGCAACACAAAAAACCCTGAGAAAACCTGTCTTGCCAGGAACCAGAAACACCAGACTTAACTCACTATTCTATGGTAAGTTTTCTATGTTCTTTAAGTTCGCGTGTGCTAGCGTTATCCTTTTACATACACACATAATTCCTGGCTTAATGTCCAGTCCGAAGGACAAAGCAAACTATAGGACAGCATCTTGCTCAACGACACAAGTGCCATTTCCGAGACTCTGGGAACTCAAACTCACACTCTGCTGATTAGAAACATGTTACTCTTAGTGTTAAAAAACTGCTCGACCTTGGCACGTCACAACGACTAATGACTATTTCAATGTTATGACTGACTTTTGTCCAATTTGATGGTACTGCTGGCAACCTATCAGTATCATCAGTGTAAGATGTCACACTTCTACTTCTAGTCTACAGTACTTGGCTTGCAGTAAATTTTAAAGGTCTGTTTTCCCTGGTTAAGACGTGACCTATACTATAGGCCTAACTATGTTACACAAGTTGGTTGATTCCTTAATTTAAATTGAGACCAATAGATTAAATGTTATGTTAATTACATTGTTAATAACTGTAATTAATATTAAATTTTAGACCCAGTGACTGGGGCGCTGTACTCCTTTTTTTTAAATTTGTCATTATAATTAAAGGTTGTGCTGGAACTTTAGAAGTGCAAACGATAATGACAAATGACAAAAAACCTGAATTTGTCCGAAAAAGGAGCACAGCGCCCCAGTTACTGGGCAAAATTTAAATATTCCTTCAAATTCAATAACAAAAAATTTTAAAAAGTAAAGTTCAAAATCAAATAACTTAAAAAGGGAACAAAAGGAAGAAACAAATAATATGTACACTACCATGACTACAGTCGACATCATTCCATTATGCAAAGACTAGTATTATTAAATTTAAGTAAAACTAAAAAGTATTTATACTTATATAGAAGAGTTTGATAATTGCGTGAACAAAATAACGGAAAAACCTGAACAAGCATATTATTATAACGTGTAGGTAGTGTAGTAGGCTATCATCCACTATGGATGGTCTTATTTTAATATGGATTGTTGAATTCAACTCAAGACTCTGGACCGTTATTGAATTCTAATTGCTCTAGTATATATACTTCTACTTCTACTTCTACTTCTACGTGATATAGTTTCTTACTCAATAGTCATACACAAATCAAAACATTAAACAATAAAACACAACAAAAGAACAAACTCAAACTGATTTTGAAACAAAAGATCAGAGCAACCTGTCGGAAATAAACGACTTTGGCAATCCATCACCATTTTCAATGCACAAAACCCACAATACAATCCTATCTTTTACAAGATAACTAGAAAATAAATACATATTATGGTAACATTAAACCACTTAACAAACAAATATGATTATAATCTAGTGAAATATATTTGTGAATGGTCAGAGAAAGCCTTAAAACTTACAATATTTGTGGGGAAATTTATTTAGCGTCAAAACTTCGGTGAAAACTGCTCGCTCACTATTTGCTTGGCTCCTAGACGTGACTGATGTAAATACCTTTACGTGTTTATTATATATCAAGGAGCCCGACTGTCAAATTATCAACCTCGTGTTCATTACAACCTCTAGTTAAATTTTGCTCGCCTCCATGCATAAAGCACGACTGCCCGTAATCTGTGCACAAAGTAACGGGTAAAGGAATATTGCCATATCATGGGTCCACGGCCAGTAAATGTAACGGTCTGCCTTCTCATAAACTGTGTACAAGCATAGGGTACAGGAATATTGTCATAATCACGGGTTCACTGTGGCCCGTATCCTGTGAACAAAGCGTTGGGCATAGGAATATTGCCATATCATGGGTGCACTATTGCCCGCACTGTGCACAAGCAATGGGTACAGGAATATTGCCATATTACGGGTTCACAAACTGACCAAGGCCCGCACATTGTGCACAAGCAATGGGATCAGGAATATTGTCATATCACGGATTCACCAAGGCCCATACACTGTGCACAAACGAATGGGTACAATCTGAAGACGGACCGTTACAATTTACGTGCTGTCAACCCGGGATATTGGCAATATTCCTATTCCATTGTTTTGTGCATGGGCCTTCACGAAGCGCGCACCAAGCAATGGGCATTGGAGAATATTGCCGTATCATTGGTCCACCACTAGTCACTGCACCTAGCCTACACACTGTGCACTTTACTTGTTGGTCACCGTTAATTGATTGCATAGCGCCCTCTATCGTGCGATATATGCCAGGTCCATCCAAAACATCACTGGAAATTGTATGCTGAATCCGGTGAAAAGTATCTACTTGTAAGTATGTAAGAATGAATGTTTTGACTTATTTCTGCCCCAGGCAGACCCTCATATGTAGGACTATAAATAGGGCTAGAGTAAAATGTGTATTTTGTTTGTAGCGTGGGAGGAACGCTCCTTAGAATCAGGGCCGTATTAATTATCCATTGAAAAATTAAAGCCCAGGTGTTTGAGATTTGACGGTGTTGTAGATGATAATGATAAGAATGACAACAAAACTTGCTAAGCACAGAATGATAGAATTGCTTAGCAGAAACAGTTGGTTTTAACGGTTTGCTGTGTCTTTGGAATGTAAATTATTAAGTTAGTTGGGATCATCATTGCCAGTCAATATGTGTATAATTAATTGGCCAAGGAAAGGAACTTGTTAACTGAATTGAAGTGTCATGTCTAAAAACATTTGTGCAGTGATCTGTCTGATAGACTAGCCCTGGTAGGAAGTCAGTCAGTGCCACTGCGTTGCATGCAACGGAGGAGTCCAACCTGGGCTAATGATAGGCCTACCGCGTACACCACCACGTCCACAGGTTTACTTAGTAACTTAGTGAAGTTAGTCACTGGGCCTATAACTTAAGTCTATTATTTTAAGTGGTACACATAACTAAAGGCTTACCTTAACGTTCAGTAACAACTTTAAGCCTACATCAGATAGAGTGTTCGTATACATGTACATTACATATTCAGATTTAACTTTAAGTTAAGGAGTGAGGCTTGCACTATTGTGGTGTAGAGTATATAGGCCTAACTGTTAATTTGTTTTATTTGTATTGCTTGTTATTTGTATTGTAATCAAAGCGTTGTGGTACCTCTTTTTTGTGTAAGAATGCTACAAAAATGCTAAGATTATTGTTATAACTGGGTGAGAGTTCACAATTCCATAGTACAGCTACATGCCTGCTTGGTCAAGACTATGACCCTTTATTTACTTTTTTTCCAGGCAACCTTTGACCCCCAAGAGCTCCATTGTAATGTCATTGAGACATCTACATCTTCCCCTGGCTGCAGCGTCTCTAGTCGGGACAGCCTTAGTCAGCTTCCTGATCTATAAGTTGCTCAAACCACAACAGAGAAGATCAAGAATGGATTATTCCAAAAAAGCAGTTGTCGTGGAAACCATTGATGTCTTAGAAACAGCTATGACGAGAATTATTGAAGACACATCAAGTTTTAAGGTATGAGTCAAAGACTGAATGTTCAAGAACTCACTCAGCCAGCAATAGTGAAGTTAACAGTACGAGAAGTCCCCTTGATCACCGGCCGATTTTCTACCTTCCATTGTTATAAAGTAGGACAGTGCCTTTTAAAACTGAGAAGTCTTTGGAGTTCTTCAAAAAATCTACTGTACAGTAGTAGAATTATAGCAAGACAAGTTTTCACAAGAACATTCTACCCAGCAAGTACTCCTAGAACATTGAGGTTCGTTTCAATATGAGTCTCCACGTTCTAGGAGTACCTAGTAGATTAAGACTGAGTCTGCTTCATCTGAAAAAAAAACCTTTAAAAATACACAAGATTAGAGGGAAACTGCTTACCCTAAAATAAACTTCTAACTGTGACAATCGCTATGGCAACACATTTTAGATACTAATTATTATTGTAATAACCAGCTGTTGTGTAATAAACACAATCGGTCCAAGTATCGTGCAGACCTGCTGACTCTCCCTGATTCAGCAGAAAGTTGCCAGAAAATAAAGATCCCCTCTTATTTTTGTACCTCTTCTTGATTGCAGCTTGCAAGATGCATATGGGGCTCTAATCCAAAGAAGGACAATTCTGTTGAATAATACATGCGTGTGATTTTGTCTTTGTTTGTATAGGTGATTGGTTTAGATTGTGAATGGTGCAGTGAGAGATCTGGTAAACGTCGCCCCATTGCCCTGTTACAACTTGCAACAATCAGTGGGTATTCTGTTCTGATACGTCTCTGTAAATTAGACAACAGGAGTCTTCCACAAAGCTTAAGAGATCTACTTGCAAATAGAAGGTTGGTTGCTCAAAGATGTGCCAAACATGGTCTGAAATAAAACATTTAAAGGCACTGGATATATTTGGTAATTGTCAAAGACCAGTACTCTCCCAACATGTGCATGAATTAACCAATCTGTGAAAAATTTGGGCTCAATCGAAGTTGTTCAAAAGATGATGAAAGAAAATGGACCTTTATCACGCTGTCACCATCTTGGTCATGTTTCCTGTTTCCAATAAAGTAACGAATGCCAACATTTATTGCGCATGCAACCAGTCTCAGTTTGGTTACAATGAGTTGGAATGGAGTAAAATCAAGATGACCACACCATGGTAAAGGTCTATACACACACTTGCTGCACAAATTTGTGTGCTTCAGGTCTGAAGTCTTTCTCAGACTCAAAATGTTTTAGTGAGAAATTCCTTCTTTCTCAAAAACTACGTTACTTCAGAGTGAGTCATTTCTCATAATGTTGTGTACTATCAACAGCTCTCCATTGCTCATTACCAAGTAATTTGTTATGCTTTTACCAATAGTGTCCAGTGCCTTTAAAGAAACAGCAATTATTAGGCCTACATGAATACTCAAAGCTACTCCCTCCAACGGAGAAAGGATTCCTGTTTTGATTGTTGATCATTTTTTCTTGCAGTATTTTGAAAGTGGGCGTCGCCGTTCTTGACGATGCAAACCATCTTCTTACAGATCATCACCTTCCAACAAGAGGCTGTCTCGACCTCCGATATGTTGCCTCTCGGCACATGCCACGTGACCTTAGGTCAAAGTTCACCGGTAGTCTCAAGAACCTCGCGGATATTTTTCTTAACAAGACATTGGATAAATCGGAGGATGTTCGCTGCGGCGACTGGGAAGCCGATGTGATGTCTACTCATCAAATTCGATACGGAGCGCAAGACGTCTTGGTAGCTGTAGACATCTTCCTTTCGATTCTGCAAGGAAAGTTTGGCGCTCTCCCCGACCGAGCCGATGACAATCTCTGGAGTCAAGTCGCCTCAATGTGCCAGGGACTTCTTGATGTCAAATATAAAACCAAAGCAACGGAACGGAAAACCAACACTAATGTATTGACTGAACCGATCAAGACGACAACTAAAACAAGCAATGCTTATAAACCCCGCCAAACTCAGATGTATCACAACTGTCGATTAATCGCCCCTAGTGGTGAACTTCTATGTACGTGTCACAAACAGAAAGCTGAATGGTATATTAAGAAGGGTATTGGAGAGTTGGAATGTGAAGAACCATTTACAGTTAGACTAAAGTTTGAGCCGTCAGGAATGCCTGGGTTAGATCGTGCTTACTATCTACAGGATAAAGCTAATATGTGCGTCGTGTGTGGAAGTGAAGACTCCTACATCAGGAAGAATATCGTCCCTCATGAATATCGAAGGTAAGTGACTTTAAGGCACTGGACATTTTTGGTTGTTACTCAAAATTATTGTTAGCATAAAAACTTACTTGGTAGTGAGCAATGGAGAGCTGTTGATAGTATAAAACATTGTGAGCAACGGCTCCCTGTGATGAAGTAAAATAGATTTTAAGAAGGAGGTAATTTATCACTCAAATATTAAAAAGACTTTAGGCCTGAAGCCTTTACTAGGCATCTGAGAGCAAATAAATTTGTGCACCCATGGTTTTTTCCTTTCGCTATTCTCTTGAAACTTTGATGGCCAATTTAGTCCAAATTTGTAACTAACATTTTATTCATGCAATGTTTTATGTTTCAGACACTTTCCTGAGGTGAACAAGAAACACACGTCCCATGATGTTGTGTTACTCTGCCTGGCTTGTCATCAACTAAGCTCAAGCTATGATCGGATCATACGTAACCAACTCACTGTGGAGTACAACGCACCGATCACAAACTCAACTAACGCTCGTTATCGTGAGGATCCACGGAGACTGAAAGCTCGCTCTGCTGCAAAGGCACTCAAGCGTAACACCAAGGTTGGAAAACTCCCCGAGCAACGGGTCGACGAATTAAAGAGAATATTGTCCGAGTTTTGGAATGTTGAAGAAGTGAGTGTTGATATAATTGATGAAACGCTCACCCTTGATGTGAAATGTGAGAATGAGGAGTTTCAAGGCTCACATGGGGAGAAGGTTGTGAACTTGGTGATGAAAGACCAAAACGGAATCGAGAAATTTGAGAAAAGATGGCGTCAGCAGTTCCTTGAGACGATGAAGCCGAAGTTCATGCCGGCGTTATGGTCGGTACACCATAGACACACCAGTGTGGATTCTAATGAAGATAATCAGGGGTCCATACCACCACGATAGCAGGCCACAGGGGCCTTGGCCTTTGTTGCCCCCTGGTCTTGGCCGTGGTGCCCCTTTATAAGAAGTTTCCCATATGATTTACCAATGGAAGTGCCCTTTGAAAAATGAAAATGGCCTTGCCGTCCTACAGATGAAATTCCAGGACTGCGGTAGTTTGTCAGTAAATATTTTCTGCAACTCGGGACAGGCACATAATTATGGACTAACTGAAGCCATTCAATGTTTATCGTCCAATGCTTCATCTGCATTTTATTTTAGGTATTTATTTTATCTGCCTGAATATTTTCTGAACTTTTTTGCATGTTGTTGGAACAGACTCATGGTGTATGAACAGGTCTCTCCAACAGCGGTTCTAAGAAAAAACAAATTTTGTGGATATTTTTCAACTATATAATTTTTGTTGACCGTGAGAACGTGTCAAATTTTTACCTGAACTGACTTTTAAAGATGCTATGTCAGATTTTTGGCCGATTTGACCCCAAAGTTTTGATTAAAATTCAATAGGTATTTTGATGGGGGTCGAGAAAGTTACAAGCTTTCATTTGAGCCATTGCTCGAAAAAGTCTGCCAATTATTAGTAGCAGTGAAATAAAGTGCTCAAAATTAGTTTTTGTCGGGATCCCGACAAGATATCACGCGACCAATTCTTAAGTGTTTTATAAGAAACGTTTTAAATTTTTGTCATGGTTCCTGACCATTAAAAGTAAAAGTTAAACTTGTTTTCGTTAGAGCGGGTGATACTCTTTGAAATACTATTCACTCAAAAAAAATCTATTTTTTAATGTTTGGGGCCAAAAATCTGACATAGCATCTTTAATGACACTTTAGGCTCCCTAGGATTAACCAGAAAAAAAGACCAAAGAGCCATACAATTCCTTTCAACTTACATTTATTTCAATGTAAAAAATCTCGGACCTCTACAAAAATATAAAAGATAATATTTCTGTTTAAGATTTGTAAATGATTAAGTATGGAAGCAAATAAAGATAGTAAAATAAATGTTTGCATAGTCCTGACTCGATGAAACGTAGAGTGGTATGGTCTTAGATGAATACTGGAGTAGCAGAAAAGTAAAGTCTTCCAATGAAGGTAGGGTCGTTTGGTAGTAACCCCAAAAAGGAAATTGTGTAATTTTTATCCGAAACCTGGTACTTGTTATAAAGAAGGTACTTGTAGTAAGCATCCAAAACTATTCTGTCTGAAATGTCCCTGTTGATTAGAAACCAACAAAAATATGACGACAAATTGGAATCTTCAAAGATCACCTGCAGACGTCTTTGAAAATTTGTTTGGTTTCAATTTGAATGCTACCCTTTGAATCTTCAGAGGCCCTTTTCGAAACCACGGTTTTGGATTCGGCTTGAGGCTTTGATCTCTCTGGAACAATGAGCGCATACCCAAAGCATGCGCAATTGTCAAATCAATGGCACAAGCCTGAGCCGAATCCAAAGCCGACACCATTTCAAAAAGGGCCAAAGATTGCCTGCAGACGACTTTCTGAAATGTCTATGGTGTCCATTTGCATGCTGCCCTCAATGCATCAGCGAGAAATGGGATTGGTACCCGCTGTCATCGCACTAAACTGAAAATACTGGAACAGATTTTGCTGTTCAAAAGGTACACACTGAAACTTTCACATGTGACTTGTATTGTATCCCTTTTATAAATATGCGTATACATACATTAGCATCACGTTAAGAAAAATCAAATGATAACCCTACCTTAATAATTGTATGCATGTCTAACTTCAAAATTGGTTTGTTTGTTGGCAATTGTTATAACAAACTGAAAATCATCCCATTTTCTGACAGGAATAGTGCTTCGTAGGCAAAGTTGTGACAAATTATATTGTTATTTCCATGATTGCCCAAAATATGTATAGATTTGTTTCTTCCTCTTGAGCTTTGAATACTTGAAGGCGCCGTAAGTCCAAGCTTTGCACAAGGCCCAACTTCATAGAACTAATTAAGCAGAAAGAACTGTTAAAAGAATTCTGCTAAGCAGAAATGAGCAGGATACCAGTCACAAATTGTATGTGAAATGATAATTTGACTGGTAACTGTATTCTGATAAGTGAATTATTTGGTGCTAAGCCGCTTTTTTGTGCTAAAGTAGCTCTATGAAGTTGGGCCCAATTTCATAGGGCTGCTTCAAGCTAAGCAAATTTGCATGCTTACTGTAATAGACAAAATTTGCTAAGGTGTAACATATTAGGTTAGCAAGAATATTAGGTGGCCATTTTGCGCATTCACCATGGATTTGTATTTACAAGTCATTCATTTTCATACGGTAGGGAAGATTAGCATGCCTTTTCATGCGCTTACGCTTAGCAGCGCTATGAAATGGAATTCACACAGTAAGCATACAATTGGCAGTTCAGCAGCTCTATGAAATTGGGCCCTAGGGATGTCGTAAGTGACATGGTATATAATGGGTGCGTTCTATTAGCACCCTGGGTCGACCCTGCGGTGCTCACTCGGGTGAGCCCCTGACAAGAGCTAATCAAACGATCACACTCGCCCTCTTGTGTTGTTGTCATGCACATCAGGTCACCACCAAGTGACCCACTCCATAAGCAGGGCACTCGGGGCTGACCTGGGTGAGCCCCTGGAATAACGTCAAAGCTATTCAAACGTACCGGGGCAGACCGGGTCAACCCAGGGAAGCTAAACGAACGCACCCAATGTTTAAAAACATCATCACTGGGCAGCTTCCCAGTTTTGTTATCAAAACTTCCTCCTTCTTAAGCCTGACAGATAGTCTTGTTTCTAGATTAACGTCAACTATTTGGCTTTTGATTTTCCCTTTGCAGTCCCTCGTCCTTTGGCTGCTGCTTTGCCCTTTGAACATTTACCTTTGACCCCACTGGTTGTACTGCTTGATTCACCTTTGGTTTTCTTAACCTGTCAAAGAAATACAAACACACTTAGGATTGAAAAACTTTGACAACAAATTTTGTTGCATGGGTAACACCAATCAATATTTGTTACTCCCGATGCAAATTTAACATCTGGACCCAATTTCAGGGAGCTGCTAAAGCACAAAAAGTAGCTAAGCATAACAAAATAACGCTTACCAGAATAAGGTTCCCAGCCAAACTACCATGCTTCAAGTGCATTTATGACTGGTAACCTACTAATTTCTGCTTTTAGCTAAGCATTATTCTGTGCCAATGCAGCTCTATGAAATTGGGACCATGTTAAACACTCATCATATTACGAATGACGTTACCTTGATCATAGCATTCTTACTGATGTCATCATCACTATCCTCTTCCTCCCCCACAGCAGGCTCCGCCCCCTCCTCATCACCATAGCCATCCCCATCCTCCATAGCAACAGCACCTTTACGTTTCTTGCCGACATCACCAAATGCATATGGCATCATGTGTCCTTCTTTGTTGAATGCTCTTGTGAAAGCCGCTTTGACCTGGGGATTAAAGGAACATTACAGACTTGGTAAGAAAACAGATTTAAATAAAACTTACACGGTCTATTGATGATGATAGTAAAAATCATCCCTTGAAATATATTTTTCTTAAATGTCGTATTTGATAAAAAATAAAAACAACAAATTTTTCCCGATTGGGAGTTAATCGCTCAG
This sequence comes from Asterias rubens, assembly GCF_902459465.1. Classification (NCBI taxonomy): domain Eukaryota; kingdom Metazoa; phylum Echinodermata; class Asteroidea; order Forcipulatida; family Asteriidae; genus Asterias; species Asterias rubens. Next base: position 5,898,388 of record NC_047077.1, read on the forward strand.
TGAGTGTTTTATTCATTTTTGGTTTGCATCGATGCAATGCAACATGTGTAATCCCTTCTCACTATTTTCTCATGACCCAGATGGCCGACCAATCTCAAACTTCTACAGGTTTGTCAGTTTCCGATATGGCGGCTTACACTGCCAACAACTGTTTTGTTGGCAAAAATTTACTTTGTCATGTTCGTTTAAAGCCATTGGACACTTTCGATGAACAGTATTGTCTAAAGGCCCACACTTCGTGTATCACAACTTTTATATAAAATAACAAACCTGTGAAAATTTAGGCTCAATCGGTCATCGGAGTCTGGAGAAAATACGGGAAAACCCAACCTTGTTTCCGAACGTTTCGCCGTGTCATGACATGTGTTCAAAATAAATCTGTAATTCTCGTTAGCAAGAATTGATAAATGTTTTAATGTTTTCTCGAAAAGTAAAGCATTTCATGGAATAATATTTCAAGAGAAGTCTTTCACCATTACCTTTTGTAAACCCTGTAAGTTATTTGTAAATCTGTGAACTTTTTTTTTTTTTCTGTTCCGAAAGTGTGCTTTAAAAGTTTTTTCATCAACACAGCACCTTGTAAACCATACCATGGTGCTATCGTAAAGGAATCTGTCTCATACTTCCAGCTCCATAATGCTTTGCAGGAAAATACAGAATGTTAAAGGGCCTTGAGTGTCATTCACAGAGTGACGGTTATAAGCGCTGTATAAGAAGCCACATTTGTTTTTACCTTTGGTGGTACAGCTGCCATTGGTTTCGTCCTTCCTTCAAACTGACTCACTTCCAGCACAGTATCAAAATCCTCTCTTGTAAGATCGTAGCTATTGAGCAACTCAACGACCTCTGACACGCCTTCTGATTCCCGAGTCAACAGAGGTTGCGTTAGAAAATCCCGTAAGCGTGGGATGTAGTCAAAGTTGACATCTTTGATGCTGGCTGCTGCACTGTAAAACATAATAATACTTGAGGTTAGAAATTTATTTCAAATGTGGCAGAAAAAGTAACACCAAACTACCCAAGACTTTTTGAACACTAGGTGGCAGCAGACTTACCAGGTAAGTTTCTATACAAATAAAACTAACCTGGGCTCAATTTCATAAAGCCTGTAAGCACAAAACTTGCTAAGCACAGAATAGTATTGCTTAACAGAAATATGTTACCAGCAAAAAAAGTTTACATTGTTGTGACTGGTGCCCAACTCAATGTTTGCTTAGCAGAGAAAATTGCTCAGCATTTAAAATTGCTTAGCAGTATTTTCTGCTTAACAACTTTATCTTCATGAAATTGGCCCCGAGATAATGATGCCACCTTGCTTAGTGACGAGACTGTCCCTTTGTAAGGAATGCTTTGTAGAAGCTAACATTTATCGGTTTAAGGTGGTTTACCATTCCTGATGTCTTTCTTACTAGTTTGCTTGTTAGAGCATGTATAGGAGTTCTTTACTACTATTATGAATTACTAACATTGCTTTTTGCCCTGACACAATGATATACACTTACGACAGTCTCATATGTTGCTGGATTTCTTGCAGTAATCTTTGGTTCTTGTTTCTCGTTGAATTCTTTCCCAACCAGCTTGGGAATGTAATCATCTCCTTCAGGTAGCCTTTCATAATCGCACCAGGAACGACGCTGGCGAAGATCGCCTGGATGGGCGAGAAAATAAAGGAACATTATGGAATTGGTAAGAAAAAAACTTGTCCAAGATCACATATTTACATCAAACTTACACTGTCTTTTGATGATAGTAAAAAACATCACTTTCGTTTGAAATGTCATATTTGATGAGAAATAAAACTACTGGAGTTATCGCTCAGAGTGGGTTTTTTTTTTTTGCATCAATGTTATGCAAAATGTAACCGGTTTGTCACTATTTTCTTATGACCCAGATGGCCGATCGATCTCAAACTTCTACAGGTTTGTCAGTTTATGTGAATGATTGATTACATGAAGTGCTTACACTGCCAGCAACTGTTTTGTTCCTTTAAAACAAACTCTGTCATGTTGCAATATTATATCAACACCTTCGGATGTGACGTAAAGCCGTTGGTCCCGTGTGGTGTGTAACAGAAGGGGTTTGCCCCGGAGTTCCTGGTTTTGGCTGCATATTGTGCCACAGCACCTTCTGAAGCATTAAGTGGTGCTTTTGTGTTGTGTATCACAAAAAAAGAACCCAATGCAATTGTCACTAACAGGTTTGCCCAGGGCCTAGTTTCATAGAGTCTCTAAGTACACAAACTTGCTAAGCACAAACAACTTTAGCTTGTGTGACAAACCTGTGTTGGTAACAGACTCCATCGTTGGGTAGTACGGATTGCTCTATCCACAAGATCCCCTTGACACATACTGTCTGCAGCTTTGCTTATCAGATCAAGATGCTTCTTGAGATCTCCTCTGTAATTAGCAAAATATAATTCCATAAAACCCGCATTCATACTGAGTATTATTCCTATAGTTTTATTTGGTCAGGTTTTTAGCTCTTTGTTTCTATTGTTAGGCACATTAAGGAATCTGTGATTCAATAATGACCCTTATAAATGCTAAATGGTGTTTAGAGCTTTGCATGGTGTGGAGAATAAGAGCCACTATAAATATAAATATGAATAGTCAACTTGCGGGTACAACCATGGGTAAAAACTCTTTTGAAGGAGTGGTGGCTCTGAAAAGAGCCGGTTTGGTCTCGACGTTTCAAACAGTATACTCTGCTCATCTTCAGTATTCTCTGCTCCTCTTCTGCTCGTCTCCTTCAAAAGACCACCACTCCTTCAAAAGAGTTTTTACCCATGGTTGTTCCTGCAAGTTTACTATTAATATTTATATTTATAGTGGCTCTTATAAATGCTGTTCATTTTTACTATTATTATTATTAGGTGGTCGTCATTTACCAAAATAGTATTATGCTCAAGTGGTTAAGAGCACTGAATTCAAGTTCTGATGGTTCAGTTATCAGAGTGTGGGTTCAGGTCCCAGTCGTGACACTTGTGTCCTTGAGAAAGATGCTTTACTATAATTGCTTCTCTTCACCCAGGGGAATAAATGGGTGACTGCGAGGGTAGAGGTTGATTATGTGTAAGAAAAACCTTTTGAGAGCTATGGTTGCCCGGGCTGTTTACTCCCCAGAGAGCCGAGAAAGATTAAAGAAATGTTATTGGCCCATTGACCAGGGCACTAATGTAAAGCGCATTGCTAAAACAGTTATTGTGCTATAAAAACTTGGTACTGTTATAATATTTTGCAGGAATAAACATTACAGGCCGAGCGGAAACATTGGCACCCTCACATGCATGAGTGAAGAAAGAGAGCTGTGGTGATCCAATCAGGACTACATTCAAGGGATGAATGAATGTTTTATTTGAAAAAAGGCTATGAAAGACATCTGGCGACAGCAAACTTGCCAGGTAAACTTCTATTGTTATCTACGCTTGTTTTTTAAAATTGCTGTGCTTAGTACCCCGGCCATTTCTTGCTTAGCCAAGAAATTTGCCATGCAGAATTTTCTGTATAATAACATTTCTATGAAATTGGGCCTTGATACTTACTTGGCTTTCTTGGGTCGGACAGCCAAGTAGTTTTCTTGGACAAAGAGAGGCGCGATGGAATAATCGTGGAAGAATAATCCCATCTTATCGATCAGAGACATCTTCTCCGCTTCCTCCCCGCAAGCAAACACTTGCCGCAATACATCCCATGGACCCTGTCAACAATTCACATTTAAACCAACTTATTATTTCTGGTTATGAAACTTAGGCTGCTTATAAGTGAAGTTAAAGGAACATTACAGAATTGGTTTTGCTAACAAAACAGTGGATGGCAGTGTTAGCACTCTATGTAATCCGCCATATTCATAAACTGAAAAATCTGTAGAAGTTTGAGATCGATCGGCCACCTGGGTCACGAGAAAATAGTTTAAAACCGCTAACACATTTTGCATGACATCGATGGAAGAAAAAAATGAATAAAATGCTCACTAAGCGATAAACTCCAAACGCGAAATTAGATTACTTATTTCTCATAAAATGTAGCTCTCAAGCCTGAGGAAACCTGTAAACAAGGGTGCTTGCTATGTGAACCAGAAACACAGGGGTTAACCCCTACTCTTCCATAAAAAGTGTTCTGTGTTCTTTTATGTGCACTACCAATCCTATCCACAGAACCTATGGCTTAAAGACACTGGACCCCTTTGGTAATTGTCAAAGACCAGTCTTCTCACTTGGTGTATCTCAACATATGCATACAATAACAAACCTGTGAAAATTTGGGCTCAATTGGTCGTTGAAGTTGCGAGATAAAAATGAAAGAAAAACACCCTTGTTGTGTGCATTAAGATGGTTGATTTCGAGACCTCAAATTCTTAATCTGAGGTCTCGAAATCAAATTCGTGGAAAATTACTTCTTTCTCGAAAACTTTGTCACTTCAGAGGGAGCCGTTTCTCACAATGTTTTATACCATCAACCTTTCCCATTACTCGTAACTAAGTAAGGTTTTATACTAATAATTATTTTGAGTAATTACCAATAGTGTCCACTGCCTTTAGTGTCCCATGCCGCATGTAAATATTTGCCTTGTGCGTTATTAGCGCCTGCGTAAGCCTGGGTGTCAAGTTGCATGTAGCTATAAACGCTGAATGTGCTACTGGTCTTGAACAGCTCCAACTATGTCTTTATTAGCCATTTAATACCAGATAAACATGGTCATGTGACAACCTTTCAACCAATAGGATTGCCTGAAGTGTCTAGGGCATTTTTTAAATAATGGTTTTTTAGTTAGTTCACCAGTTCAATCAAATTGATTTAACATTGAACTAACCAATTTTATCAATTTGGTTTAGTCTCGACCTAACCATTTACGAGTTATGGTTTTAACTTGAAGTAACCAGTTCTACAAACTAAGTTGTGATACTAAACTGATACTAACCAGTTTGAGATCTTTCTTGGCCTTCTGAGCATCAGAATCCACCTGGTCTTGGCTGAGTTTCTTCATTCCAGCGCTCCACATACTCATATTATGAAGAACCTAAAAGTACAATCCATGCAAGAAACAAGACAGATGAAAATCATGAAAGAGATAAATAGTCAAACTGTACTGACTTGAGAAGTTCATCATCATGATCGTAGAAACAGTGTTTCTCTTAACTGTGGTCCGTTGACCAAAAGCTACACGAGTACCAGGGCCAACAGTAGATATAATTTGGCGATCAAGCCCTATTTTTAGTACAAGGCTTAGAATGACAATAACTACAAACAATGGTATCAAACAATAGAGCTACATTATTATTGGTAGTCAAATTCTAATTAGGAAGAAATGACTGAGGGACTGTTCAAATTTGTTTCATTTTATGATGCACGCTAGAAGCCTGGCTGGTAGAGCAGAATGCACTACCTTCCCAACTTTTTAGAGGCAATTATGGTTAAGTGCCTTGCTCAAGGGCACAAGTGTCATGACCGGGACTCGAACCCACACTCTGCTGCTGACAACACCAGAGCTTTGGTTTCGGTGAACTAGACCGCTCGGCCATGACAAGCCAATGCACACGTGTATACAACAGCGCATTCCAGCGCCTTTTAATGAGGGACTGAGTGTCATGACTGGGATTCAAACCCACACTCTGCTGCTGACAACACCAGAGCTTGGGTTCGGTGAACTAGACCGCTCGGCCATGACAAGCCAATGCACACGTGTATACAACAGCGCATTCCAGCGCCTTTAGATGAGGGACTGAGTGTCATGACTGGGATTCGAACCCACACTCTGCTGCTGACAACACCAGAGCTTGGGTTCGGTGAACTAGACCGCTCGGCCATGACAAGCCAATGCACACGTGTATACAACAGCGCACCCCAGCGCCTTTTAATGAGGGACTGAGTGTCATGACTGGGATTCAAACCCACACTCTGCTGCTGACAACACCAGAGCTTTGGTTTCGGTGAACTAGACCGCTCGGCCATGACAAGCCAATGCACACGTGTATACAACAGCGCATTCCAGCGCCTTTTAATGAGGGACCGAGTGTCATGACTGGGATTCAAACCCACACTCTGCTGCTGACAACACCAGAGCTTGGGTTCGGTGAACTAGACCGCTCGGCCATGACAAGCCAATGCACACGTGTATACAACAGCGCATTCCAGCGCCTTTAGATGAGGGACTGAGTGTCATGACTGGGATTCGAACCCACACTCTGCTGCTGACAACACCAGAGCTTGGGTTCGGTGAACTAGACCGCTCGGCCATGACAAGCCAATGCACACGTGTATACAACAGCGCACCCCAGCGCCTTTTAATGAGGGACTGAGTGTCATGACTGGGATTCAAACCCACACTCTGCTGCTGACAACACCAGAGCTTTGGTTTCGGTGAACTAGACCGCTCGGCCATGACAAGCCAATGCATACGTGTATACAACAGCGCACTCCAGCGCCTTTTGGAGAGGGACTGAGACTTAGAGTGTCATTTCTACAAACCTGTCTGATATCTTGATTTGATGCCGTGATGATATGCTCCATGGCTAACGGTGGGATTGTTACACCTTCCTTGAATGCAATGGATAACATCGCACCCTGAAATAATAATAATAATACCAATAACCCGTTTTTATATAGCGCTTTTCACACCCGAGGGCTTCTCAAAGCCCTTCCAACATTATTAGCATTCAAATGCATCTGCAATCACTCAATATGCATTGTGTGTTTAATAATAATAATAATAACACTTAGCTTCAACTAAATTTGTTTTTGTTCGACCCCAAATCTACAAATTGTTACAAAAAAACACAATAGAATACATTATCAAACAGAAGTCTGATTGATTTGATTGATTGATTTTTTGTTTACCTTAATCTGTTTGACCTGAGGTCGATAGAATCGAAGATCAAAGCAATGATTCGCTAATGATCTAATCTTAGGATGATTACGATCATTGCACATACAGATCACAGGGATGTGAGATTTCTTGATCATCTGGATAAACTCCTATCAAAGTAAAAATACAAACAGAAATGTTATTATACAACACAATAATACTAGATGAAACATCTAAAGAAAACAGCAACAGACTCCAGCATTCTTCTAAAGACGTTCAGAGCATACTGATCGAAACGCTGAGTCGTTAACCACAGGTTCTTTTCAGTTCAGAGGCAATGCTACACCAAAGAGACTTTACAGCAAACCTCACTAGGTAAAGAAAGCTGATCATCTTGTAAAAATGTGTAATTTTTTCGCCGAAAAATTGTTCTTCTGTTTTACTTGCATAGATGCCCATCAAGTCAGAGACAATATAACGGAGTCCGACGTTGAAATGCTTCATGCTGTTGGATTTGATTAAGGTACATTTCAGCTTTGTTTAAACTCAAAGAGCAAATACCGGGTCACACCCCTTTTCTTAGCGATAAGTGTAACTGGGTTCATTTATGTACATTACACCACACAAGTGACCAATGGCTTTACTATCCTTTCGAATCAATGAGCAACCATGGTTAAGTGTCTTGCTTAAGGACACAATGGTCATGACTGGGACTCAAACCCACACTCTGCTGAACAGAAACACCAGAGCTTGAGTCAGGTGCACTTGACTGCTCGGATACGACACACCATAATTAAAACCAAAATGATCAATAGAGAAACATTTGTACCTGAACTCCGCCCCGGTCCTCATTCCCAGACATCCCATCGACCTCATCCATCAAAAGGCACTGACGATGAACTTTAACCTCTGACCCTTTGCTCTGATCACCTTTGACCTTTAAGTAGCCTTGGATTGAGTCAGTGTGTAAGAATTCCTTCATGATGACATCTAGTGTTTTCTTACTTCGTGACGAGCTGGCGTTGAGTTCTAATGTCTCATAACCCAACTCCTGGAAATAAGAAAAAATAACAAATCATTCTTAAAGAATCTGGGCCCAATTTCATGGCTCTGCTTACAAATCAGCACTTACAAAAGCAGGGAATTCCGTGCTTATGTCAAAGTTAGCATGGAATTTTTCTGCCACACCCCGATGGCTAAACCAAATGACAACGGCCTCCAATCGGTGGACTCTCCTTTGTTGAACTCTCTATCCTGACAAAGGGTGAAACTAAATAATATTCTATACCCCTATGCAAATTTTAAATATATTAAATCGTTGAGGTACATGTACCCGCTACTAATAATTTAGAATTCAAACTGCCTCTAGGTACGGGGCAATGTCAGTGGTCTAGTTGGTAAGACATCTGGGTCCAATTTCATGGCTTTGCTTACCATAAGCACAGAATCAGCGCTTACGGGAACAGGTTATTCTGTGCTTACGGCAAGCGTATTTCACAAGTAAGCGGCAAATTTTTGCTTCTGCGCGTGCGTACTCATTGTTACTAGGCACTCTACGCTTACAAGAATAGCGCAGAAACTCGGCGCTTGCGCGTAAGCAGGGAATTGTGATCGTAAGCACAGAACTCAGCGGTAAGCAGAGCCATGAAATTGGGCCCTGCTCTATTAGCAAAGGTTGTGGGTTTGCATTCCACTCGGGTATGCCTGTGATTTTTTTTCACAGAACTCAGGAAAGTACCGAGTATACAGTGGTAACACACATCGGTGTATGGGTAAAACCAAATGATAATCTTTATCCCGATGCAAATTTAACACATATTAGATCAAATACCTACTGTCTCATTTGTTACAGGTCCTAAGTTTTGAAGTCACGGCAAGTACACATTGATTTCTTACCTTGCATACTAACTCAGCTGTTGTTGTTTTACCAATACCAGGAGGTCCAGATAGCAAGGCAGCCTTGAAGCAGAAACCATCGTCTTTATTGAATCGAGCTGAAACAGAGAGGTAATGAGTTTGTCATTATAATCACAATAATACTCAATTCTCATATAGCGCTTTATCACATGCCTAGGGGCATATCAAAGCGCTTAGTATTTTGTCTTGCAAGGTATGTGGAGCTAGGTCTTTACAAGCTGCTGTAGGGCAATATGCTGTCATTTAAACCAGCACAGGGGCAAATCCCTTCTCTTAATGATACGTGCACTGGGTTCTTTTACGTGCATTACAGGTCTATGTCCCATCCGACGGATAAAGCATCATGGTTTAGTGTCTTGCTTTTAAAGAACAACAGTGTCAGGATTGGGATTAGAACCCACACTCTGCTGATCAGAAACACCAGAGCTTGAGTTTGGTGCTCTTAACCACTTAACCATGACATGGCACAAATAAATGCACAAAATAGTTAAAGGCCTGACGTTTCGACCCTAGCAGAGTCTTTCGCGAAAGCTAAATGACAACCCAACATAAACAGGAAATACTCAAAATTCATAGACCACTACCTCTCTCTTTGCTGGGTCCAGCGTTGTTGTCATGCCAGCGTTTAAGCCACTTTAAGAGTTTATTTGCACAACTCCGATCTCCTTGCTGGCCAATCAACTGCTTCATAGTATGTGGTTTATATTTGTCGACCCACAGTAAGCTCTCTCCTGATTGGTCAGCTGCTTGAGTAGGTTGACTTTTAGGTTGGGATGATGTACTGGGTAGTTGGTGCGATGTTGATGGTTTGGGAGACTGGGTTGGAACTGGAGAAGGTTGCTTGACTGCTCGAGGCTTCTCTTTTTGAGCCATTTCTTCCTTCTAGTTAAACAATGATAATAGTATTTGTAAGATAAGGCTATGCATTGTGGAAAATACTAAAGTAAGGCAGGGGGCCACTTAGCGGTGGCAACAAAGGCGATTGCTTCCATGTCCCCTGATATTGCCTTGGTGCCCTTGAAATGCTCCAGTAGAAACTACAATTTCCTCATAGCGTGCCATTTACCAAGGAGAAAATGTCTTGGTGTCTTTGCCTCTCCAAAAATGAAGCATACAGGGCTGGTAAGGTTTGCGGTGACACCATGTAAGAATTTTTTTCAGTGAGTATTGGTTACTCTAAGGCGCTGGTTTTTCTGCTTGACATTACGATCCGTTGTACTCTCATCGTCTTCTGGAGTACACTGATCGAAGCGATGAGCAAAAACCAGCTTTTCTCAGAGCCACTACTACCCACAAAAGAGATTTTTACACGACTAGATTCCTTTGAGGTGAAATGTTTCTCAAAATATTTTGTGCTAACGAAACTTGCTCTAAGCTAAAACCAAAGGTTTTATTGCAATTATTTTTTTAAGTGATTACGAAAAATGTATACATTCCCTTTAATAACAATATTAATAACACATTCTAACATATCATTGAACATAGACCTGAAAGCAGGGAAAGAAAAAGCATTCAAGAAAAACCACTACCAGGTAAAACAAACAGGAAAACTGTCAAGTTGGAAATCTACCTTGATTGTTGATGATTTCTTTCCTGGTCTTGATCGGATGAAATAAAAAAATTCATCTTCGGTGAGAATCTTAGTGCCATGTGATTCAGCCTGTATAAAACACAAATAAAACTAATCATTGATACAGGTCAAAGGTCACGAATGTTGAGATAGGCAAGATGATGCACAGGAACTGTTTGTTGGAGGATTCAATAATGGACTTCACGTATACCCTGTGGAGGAGGGGAAAAGAGCACTGGACTCAAACTCTTGTGTTTCTGATCAGCAGAGTGTAGGTTCGAGTCCTGGTTGTCACTTTTGTCCTTAAGCAAGACACTTAACCATTGCTTCATCCTTCGAAGGGACGTAAAGGCGTTGTTTTGTGTAATGCATGTAAAAGAACCCTGTGCACTTATCGAAAAGAGAATGGGATTTGATTGGCAGCATATTGAGTTACAGCACCTTGTAAACCATCACATGGTGCTATGTAAAAGGAGTAGGTACCATACCTTACAGAAAAATACTGAATGTTGAAGTACCTTGAGCATCACTGAGTGACGATAAAAGCGCTAAATAAGAAGCCTCTATTATTAATACCCAAATAGACAGACCGGCCAACAAACCTTTTGTATCTTTGCAGGTCCAGGATCGCGTCCAGTAATGAGATAAGATGTTTTCTTTGACACTGTTGTGGTAACTTTACCTCCCATTCGTTCTATCCCTTCTTTGGCTTCATCTTTCTCTACATAGTCCAGAACTCCAGTCATAACGAAAGTCAATCCAGCTAAACAGCCCTCCTCACCCTGTGACAGTCAAAACAACGGAGTGCAATGGTGAGAATATTTTCATTCGTTGAAAGATGGAATGTTGCAATACAAAGAGGTAAAGCCAAAAGCCAAATTGAATTGAATGGTTTTTTTTTTCAATGAATGAAAGTTAATATTCTCTCCATTGCACGAATGCAAAACATTCATTTTTCGTTAAATTTAACCTTCAAGTCAAGTCAACTGCAGGAAAACAATGTACAATAATGTTTTCTGGCATCCACTATGGGGGTTTTGTTCTGTGCATATGAATGGTTCATCCCATGGAAACTTCACCATTCATTCATCTTTCATCAAACTGATCAAGTCCAAACTTAATAGACTTTTATCATAATGCGCCCATCTTGATTTTCTGTCATTCAAATCAATGTAACCAAACTGAGGCTGCAAGGAGAAATAGTCTGGTTCCTTTTTGTGCCATGAATATTAGCACCAATTGCTATTATTTGATGCAGGGAACATGACCAAGATGGCAACAGCATGGTAATATTCCTAATTACATGTACCTCAGGCATTTCCTTAGCACCAAGTGATCTTGGTCCATCACGGCTTAAATATCTCCTGTAATTTGCCCCGCCTCCTTTCTTCTTTGATGCTGAGTCTTGGTCAGGTGTCTCGACTTCTTTGCTGCCTGTCACACTTGGTGTCTTAGTAGGTGTGGCCCTTGAAGACCTGGCATTTGTAGGCGTGGCATTTGTAGGCACGCCCTTTGTAGGCGTGGCCTTTGTTGGTGTAGCTTTAGTTGGTGTTTTTGCAGATACTGCTGCTTCAATTTGTGTAGCTTTTAAAGGCATGGCTTTTGAAGGTGTGACCTTTATAGCAGTGGCTTTTGTAGGCGTGGATTTTGTAGGCGTGGCTTTTGTAGGCGTGGCTTTCTCCTTTGTAGGTGTGGCATCCTGGAAGAAATTCAAAAATAATATTTAAGTTTGCTGAAAGTGGGTCTGCAAAAAAATATATAAACTATTCACCTATTCACCTACTACAAGCAGACTTATATATTTGAGGGCCTTGAGCATCACTGAGTGATTTTTTTAAATGTTTTTTGTGCAAGTCGCCCAAAACATGGCTACAAGCCACTCTAGGTTAAGGGCTACAAGGAAAAAACATAGACATGCAGAAACTCAGTGGAGCTGAAGGTAGGAATTGATGCACTATATAAGAAGTAACTATTATTATTGCATTATTATTATTATTATGTCTCAAGTTACATATCTATAATTGTGCATTAAAACTTTACTTACTGATGATTTGCGATGTTTCGATGTTTGTCTTACACTTACAGGTGTTTCTTCCACCACAGTGACCTTTGACCTGGAACTTGACCTTTCACCTTGACCTCTTTCTGGAGTATTTTCTACTAGGATTGTGGAATTAGCTCGTACTTTCTCTGCAACTTTGCTCGCCAAACCTTTACCTTCAACAATGGAAGAGAGTCTGCGTTAATCTCAGAGTTCAAAACGTGGGTATGAGAGTTCACTATAAATTGTTATCATGCTGCCACCATTTGGGTAATGTTCCCGGTATCCCATTACAAAGATCAATGTTAAAATTAATTGTATGAAAAGAAACCAGACTATTCCTTCTTCCAGCCTAGGTTTGGTTACATTCATTTGAATTGGGAGAAAAATCAAGATGGCCACACCCTGATAAAGGTCTATAGCCCCTTTCACACAAAAGCCAAAAACTAACAACCCTTGTTTTGGGCGCCAGTTGTCTGTCCCAAAGGTTGCATACAATCATGACAAACATTCACACAGCACACACATCGTTCCCGACGTCGCTCGTTTATGCGAGATCACACACTTGTCAGTTCGGTGATGCTCTGTCCGTGTCCCGTTTTGTGTAATGTCATTGCGTTAGGTAACCACCTATTGCTTTCTCGGCATGCCATATGTGTTTTTTTAATGCGACTTATCAGCGTCCTGACTCCAAAGATGAATGTATCTAAGAGCATTTTGCTGTAGCAAACGGCCATCATTTTGAGATCTCGTGTGAAATGGGCTCATGTTCATAACTTTTACCAAACTAACCTATTGAATGTCCTAAGCTGAGGAAACATTCAAACATGAAACAATGAATGACCTCTTTCTAACTTCAGGTGAGGTTTGCAGTAACAGCATGTGTGAATCTTTTTTGAGTAATGGTGATTCTGAAAAGAACCGGTGGTTGACAACTCAACGCTTCATCAGTATGCTCTGAGCATCTTCATTATTGAGAAAATCAAATTAAGTGAGAAATCTAATCGTTTAAGATTCACCTTTTTTCATTGCCGGGCTGACGTCCATTTTATAGATTCTTGGGCTTCTTCGACATGGTGAGGAATTATCAGTTGATTTAACACTATCGGTCCGCAGAGACTGTTAAGAGAAAATATAAAAGAAATGAAAAAAAGACACCCCAAAAATTGGGCTCTTGTGGAGAAGATACATGGGACTCACAACAAATATTTTAGGGATAAAATCAGACAAGGAATGTGAGGTAAGCTGATCAAGCCTAATTTCGTTGCTCTGCTTACCGTAAGCAAAGAATCGGTTCTTACATCAATTAGGGGATTCTGTGCTTGTGTCAAGCATATTTCATGAGTTAGCAGAGGGTTTTTACTTGTGCGTGTGTGTAGACCACAATACTAGGCACTTATTGTTTACACAGACGGTGCAGAAATTCAACGCTTGCACAGTAAGCGGAGAATGGTGATCCTAATCGCAGAAATCGGTGGTTTTCTTTTTTTGTAGGCGCCTTGGTTGTTTTGTTGGTGCAGTGCGCATTATAAATCCATATTAGTATTATTATTATCTGAGAAGAGGATATCTGCCTTGGTAGGTGTTTTATGTTCCTGATCCAACTGTTCCAGCGTTTGTTTGAAGTCCACATCTTCATGTTGCTCCGAGCCCAGACGTGGTTTCTTAGGAGTGACTTTGGAAGATCTCTGGATGGGACTGGCGCCAAAGAAGTCTGATACAGTTGTGACCTTTTTCTTGACGGGGGAGGGGCTCAAGACTTTCTTGGACTTGGTTGATGATGACTTCGTGGAAACGCTGATGGGTGATTTAGAGGCTGGGACTTGAGAAAAAAATGACACACTATTACTGAGAAAATAGAACTAGCTGTTTACCAATCAAAAGAACTGATGATATAAATGCAAAAAATAGTTAATGGCCTGACGTTGCGACCCTAGCAGTAGAGTCTTTCTTTTAAAGGCCATGGACACTATTGGTAATTGCCAAAGACTAGCTTTCACAGTTGGCGTATCTCAACATACGCATAAAATAACAAACCTGTAAAAATTTGAGCTGAATCGATCATCGAACTTGCGAGATAATAATGAAAGAAAAAACACCCTTGTCAAACAAAGTTGTGTGGGTTTAGATGGTTGATTTCGAGACCTCAAGTTCTAAACCTGAGGTCTAAAAATCAAATTCATGGAAAAGTACTTCTTTCTCGAAAACCAAGGCACTTCAGAGGGTGCCGTTTCTCACAATGATTTATACCATCAACCTCTCCCCATTACTCGTCACCAAGTAAGGTTTTATGCCAATAATTATTTTGAGTAATTACCAATAGTGTCCACTGCCTTTAACTCTTAACTGCTTGGTTTAGCAAAGGTCCTATAAAGCTCTTTTCACACTGTGTCTCCTATCCCCGGCTGGTGAATGCAGCTTAGGGGACGCCCCCCAGGAGTTGTTTAACCCCACGGTTACTCGGTGCACTTTAACACTGTCCTTGCCTAAAGTCCCTATTCACTAGGGTTCCGGATGCAGGTTTCAAGAATACCCCAGAGTTTTACTGCTTACCCCTACTCCGGAGCTGGGTTGGCTATTTGTATTCCCCGGGGTATGCCCATATGCTGGGGCAGACTGGGGGGGGGGTGTGAAAGGGCTGGCCGTTATTCCCCTGGGGGCAACTCAGAGGCATCTCGGATCAGAACATTGTCAATCAGGGCCAATTGCATAGAGCTGCCTAAGCCACAAATATTGCTTAGAAGTTTTCTGCTAAACAAAAGCAAGCAGATTACGAGTAACAAATTGTACATGTGGAATGCTAGCTAACTGGTAATCTTACTGTAGTAAGCATATTTTTATTGGGCTTATCTTTTGTCTTTGCTTTGAAGCTGCTCTATGATATTGTACCTTTTCTCTTCTTCGGGAAAGTCTCCTCATCTGAATCTAAAAATCAAAACAAAACTACTTTTTTTAGTTTACATGATCTACCTAACAAGGCAACTCACCAAAGGCTCCCACGAGGGGATATCAAGCTGGCAACAGCCAATCTCTCTTTACGAAGATTGGTTTTAGTCAACCAATCGTCATTCAGGAACTACTCAACAAAACTTGTTCTAGTCATTTGTATTTGAGTTACTCAACTCAATTCAATTCATTTCCACATGTCTTTTCCATATAGGTGAAAAGGAAAGAAAAGGAAAACAAATACAGGACAAGTATGAGATTGAAAAACAGTCCAGACTAACTTAAAACAAAATTGAAATGGGAGCAAGCAAAGGAGGGAACATTTGCAACTTTGTCATATAATTTTGTAAAACTGCTTAATATTTGGTTACCCTGTTTTATTTGTCATCTAAATCTATTGTGCAAAACAATTTAGACACATAGTTTTTTTCTCCAATAGTTTGGAAACCCTTTCACCAAATCCTGGCTAAAACCATGGCAACATCTCTTAATCAATGAATTTTTCCAGTCAACAAGTCTTGAATAAATAATTGAATATTTGAATGGAATAACGAGGCACAAACCTGAATCATAAATGACGGCAGTTTTCTTCATCTTCGCCGGTTTACTGCTGGAAGTCTTTCCTCTCTTTCCTCCATCTTGGAAATCTTCCTCGTCATCATCTAAACGTCTCTTTCTTTTCCCTCCGGTTCCATTTGGCTGTTTCTTATTGGATGAACTGCTTGGTTTAGACTTAGTGGATGAACTTGAAGGAACAGCTCCAAAATACTTACGAATATCCTTGGTTAATCAGAGAAAAGGTAGAAATAAAGTTCTTATTTTTGTTTCATGCTTTGACATGCTTGAGAAGGGGGTTTCCTTGAAGCACAATTACTTAACTTAAACATTTTCATAAATCATGTACATTTGAAAAACTCTATTAAAAGTAAGTTGATATTATAATGTTTAAATTCATTTTCAGCAGTGTTCAGTGTCACTGACTGGCTTTCATTTTTAGGAAACTATAAAGCCGGCAGATCCGATGGCGGTAGCACACTCTTTCAATTAATACAAACAAGAACAGCCTGTTTTGTATAATATAACTTTACAAAACAGTTAAATCAAGTTAAGTCAGGTAAAGTCAAGTCAGTTAAATTTGACACACTCTGATCAAATCCCCACCAGGCAGGTGCTGTTGTTAAAAAGATTTACTTTCCTTTTTTTTTCTTTAAAAAAATCAAACCCTTGCTTCCCCCCCCCCCCCCTTGATTTTTAAATTATTACTGTTGTTTTGGAAAACTTCAGCAAAGTTGAGAAGCTGTGGGTCTGTGTTGATGTTGACAAGTGTTGTTAATATTAAGCCAGTCAGTGGTGCAGTGTATTAATTTGTATTGAATATTTCCTTTTTTGGAACTAACTGACACTGACATGAGTAAGCTCTTCCTTGCTATGTCATGCTATAGAGTGATGTACACAAACACTAGTTGCCGATCTAAATTGATTGCAGGATTGGACCGTGGTCCTCCGATCTCATAATCCCATAAACCTATTTATGACAACACTTAATATGAACCCCCTTGTCAGCTTAAAGGTACAATTTTACCAGCACAAATAACATAAAAACGTAAAATACAATTACCATTTTGATCAGAGTTTGTCATGTCTTTGCCCATTCGCGCCATATGTATACTTTGTCCCAATTGACAATCGTCCCAACTATAGTTGGGACTGGTCCTAGCTTGAGTGTTCAAGTTGGGCATCCCAACTATAGTTGGGACTATCGAGAGTGTTCAAAAGTCCTATGAATTGTTATTTTTAATATTACGGATAAATAATTTGTTTGTTTTGTTTTATGTCGTCTACAAGAGTTCTTTCTTTATCTCTGTTTTTTTTTTTCAAAATGAATATTCACTCTAAAAAAATATAATAACAATACTTGGGCAATCTCAACTACAATTGGGATGCACCAACTTGAACATTCAAGTTGATCCGTCCCAACTACAGTTTGGACGATTGGCAAGTTGGGACAAAACGTGTACATTGTGCGCATGTGTTTGTCAGATTGGGTCACTGGGTCAGCTGGGTTTAGTAAACTTTAACTAAATTAAACCGGGTTATAATCCAAATTTTACTACATTTTACCCGGTTCTAAAGACAAATCAATGTTGATTTCCACAACAAAGTATTCTTTAAATTTAATTGAGACATTTTTGGAGACGAAAGTAGCACGATGAGGTTAAACAAAGCTACTTAAAAACTAGTTAAAACTTCATTAACTAGTTGAATATATGCTAATTTTGACCTTTGGTTGCGATATGCGCAGAGGTCATTCAAACAAAAATGGCGGACAGCTCAAACAGGTAAATTTTTAATGTTTACATTTTGACAATTAATAACGTGCCTTTTCGTGGTTTTAGTCACCAAAATGACTCATTGAATGTTAGATATTCTTAAAGTACTAATTTTTGTATTAGCCTAAGTTCGTGCTTTTGTGTGTGCGCTGAAGAAATCAAGGTATTTTGCGATTTTTGCTCGAGCAAGGGGTGAGCAGACAACATTTTTTTCAGTGTTTAAATTTTTTCAAAAACGTCTGCGCTGCTAACGACGTCCAGCAGTCTGTGCTATGCCCAAATTCATATTTGCTGTTGAAAATACTCTGCTTACCATGTTTACTCTAGCTTACTAATGCCTCTACGTATCCTGCCACCACTTTTTTACTTGTGCAATTTTTGTTAAATCTTTTTTTGAGATAATCTAAGTGTTTTCCTCTTTTTCTTTTGACTTTTTTGATTGAGTGAAAAAATAGCAATATTTTTCTCAACTCAAATTCTCACAAGTCAAAGAATGAAAAAGTGGTGACAGGATTCAGAATTTATTTGCACCCTTCCCTGGCTGGATACAAATCTTTGCTATTTTTGTAAACAATTGAAATACTCGTACTTATTTGTTGAAAAAAAAAAAAATGATTTTCTGCAATATATCTGAACCTGAACTTTGAAGTGAAGTAGGTATGTGAAAAATTGCATTCTAATTCATAACAAGTACAAAAACATGTTTTTTAGCAAAAACAAAAGAAGGAGAATGTTGTCAACAAACCATAGACATAGAATATAAACAATTTGTTAATTTAAGACTAAACTTACACTATTTTGAGTTGACATGGTAGGCTAATTGTTGAGCAAAGCCAAAGGCAAATTGAGAGAAACTTTCCGTATCCATTCCTGCGACCACCTTTTGATTTTAATTTTTTTTTACACAAATGAAATGAAGGAATATATTTCATTTGAGTAAATTAAATACTCTTTTATTTCATATTAAAGAATGAAAAAGTGGTGACAGGATGCGGAAATTTTTCCAAAATTTTACTAGAGCAAGACTCCAGATTAATGTGCTGGCACTCTACCATATTGAGTTGAGCTTTGTCTCTTCTTATGTTGGCGGTGGTCTCCCTATTGTGTCAGTTTCTTGTTGGTGGGTGCCAGTCAGTAGACATTAAACCTGGGCCCAATTTCATGAATTGTTATAAAAGCAGAAAATACTGCTTGGCAAATTTATTTGATAACAAAATATTAAGGGGGCACGTCACAACAGTATAAAACCCAGGCCTGATACTTCATGGAGAGAACGAAGGCAATTGCCTCCATGCCCCCTGGACATTGCCTTGGTGCCCTTGAAATGCTCCAGTACAAATTTGCAATTTCATCATAGGGTGCTCTTTACCGAGAAGAATATTGCCTTTGTGCCCTTGCCCTTTCAAAAAGGAAGCATACAGCCCTGAAAACCTCATGTAAATTTGACTGGTAACCGTTTCTGTTAATAAGCAATACTTTTCTGTGCTTAGAAAGTTTTTGTGCTTGCAGGTGTTATGAAATCGGGCCCTGTAACTTACAGGTTTTATGGAATTGGGCCCTGTATCTGTTGTGTAGCCGTATTATTTTTCTAATAATTTTGATGGATTTTTTATTCTTAGTCCAGAGATTGTCGGTGGTGTCTTCCAGCCATCATTCTCAGACCTCGGACCTTCAAGCCCATACAAGAGGTTTATGTCGTTACCTGAGGGTAGCGATGCCTCACCTAGGAGGTCTCCTCTAGTACCTCAGATCTCCTCCCCAGTGCGGTCAGACTCACCATGGCGTGTAGGGTCTCCAGGTGGAGCTGAATCACCATGGCGTGCTGGGT
Source organism: Asterias rubens (assembly GCF_902459465.1). Classification (NCBI taxonomy): domain Eukaryota; kingdom Metazoa; phylum Echinodermata; class Asteroidea; order Forcipulatida; family Asteriidae; genus Asterias; species Asterias rubens. The sequence goes on from NC_047077.1 coordinate 5,917,821, forward strand.
CACCATCAAGATACAGGCAAGGAGCTTACACAGGATTCGCATCGCCGCTGGTAAGTAATCTTTTTTATTGTTAATGGGAGACTTGGACAATAGGTGGCAGCAGACTCACCAGGTACTCTTCTATTGTTTAGGTTGTTCTGAGCATGCTCACATTACCGAGAACAATGGATTTTATCTGGTAAGTCTGCTGCCACCTAGCATCTCAAGAGTCCCCTATTATTAAGTCATAGCACGGAACGTGTTGTTATGAGTTCGTCTGCGAGAGATGCAACTTGAGAGTTAGAAATGAGCAAACAAGGACAGAATCTGTGTGGATCAACTATTTATTTTCAACAATCAACTCCTAAGTCTGACCATTTTGGAATCGGAGCAAGAGCTGCAATCTACTATGTTCCACAGCCTTTTATACTAACACAACATGTTTTTACTAAGAATACTGAACATGTAATGTAACATTCGTTCAAACATTTACAATAAAATCCATTAACTATTAAGGTAGCGTTTTAGCAGGTAGCGTGGCAAACAACTTCACGCACTCTGCCAAAGAGGGCACTAGCGTAGACAGTGCAGGTTCGAATGTGAACACAATTTTCTTTATGATACATCATGCACACGTACATGTATCAATATTATAACATAGGCATAGCAGGTGTGGCTTGTGCACTAACAAGCTTATCGTTGAATAGGCCTACCTAAGCTACATAAGTTATTTTTTATTTTTTTTATTCGTAGTTACTGTACAGCGCTTTGTAACTTTTGTAAAATGCGCTTTATAAATATTATTTATTATTATTATTATACCTAATGCCAAACACTGATGATCAATAGCTGATAAAGCTATAATCAATTCCTATTGATCTATGTGTAATGCAAAAGCACTACTGTATGTTGTGTGTTCGAAGATTGAATACAAAGGAAAAGAGTTTCTGGTTTTGTTTTGATTTCTGTAGTGAAGATATGTAACGTACCAGCTCAAGCATTTTGAAGTTACTTTAAATATGGAGTTAGTACAGCAGAGAAGAGTCTTTCTTTTACTGCCAATTAAGAAGTACACTCTTCACCAGTTCACAACAGCTACAAGTACAATATTGAGTTTAATTTTAACCACTATTTCCTTATTTCTCGCGGCATGTTGTGAAAACAAAGCCACATTTTGCTAGGGTGGAATTTGAACCCATGACCTATGTTATTTTACTACATGTACTGGCCTGTATGCTTCATTTTCCAAAGGGCACAGGCACCAAGGCATTTTCTCCTTTGTAAATGGCACCCTATGATGAAATTGTAATCTTCTACTGAACATTTCAGGGGCACCAAGTTATTGACCATGGGGCACGGGGGCAATCGCTTTTGTTGACTCCGTGAAGCATCAGGTCTGCTACTACCAAGGTTGGTCAGTAGCTACAAGTAGAGGCAGTTCAAATGTTAATCTTTACGTAGCAGGCATTACATACTTGTACATGTAGCATACATTAATCCTATAGAACTACTGAGTACTTTACAGCAGAACACGTACGTGCAGTTGCCTCGACCCTTCATATAAACCACTTACAAAAGGGAGCAACATTATGTCCAAACCTGTAGTTTTGTTTTTCTGCTGATACACAGAGTCTGTATAAGCGTTCTCCGTTAACAGTGGTCCACTGGCCAAATGTCAGTTAAAACACCTGAGTACCAGTCAACATTCACTCCAAGTGGTCTGGCTGGCTAGTTCAGTGTTGAAAAGCATCCATATTTAGTATTATGAGTTATGGACCAGTGAAAAGCTGACTGACTAGTGAATTGAAAAGCTAACTGGTCCTGCTGGCCATTTACTGAAAACGTTAAGGGCAAACCGTGCTGTACTCTTACTCTAAAACTGGAAAAGCAGATAAATGGGTGCTACACAAGGCTATTAAGCACAGCTCTTAATATCCACTGAAGTTAACATATGACCATCAAAGTCCTATATGGAAACCTACCCAAGCTATCAACGAACCAGTGTCCAATATTGTCCTGTGGACCCAAAGCATGGGAGGAGGAAACCTGGTAGACCAGCAATAACTTACACTGACATTCTTAAAGTGGACACGGGACTTGAATTGATTCATATTTCAAGTCAGCAATGGGCAAAGAGTTGTCAAAATGAGAAGTTGTGCCAGATTCATCTTCAATAGTTTTAGGAGTTAGACTGGCTTAGAAGTCATTCAATAACATTGACATCGTGTTTTGAGGTTGAAAAAGGTCGACTGAAGAATTTTCACAGAAAGCGCACACTGCCTTGCTTTGATGAAATGCTTAGATCTCACAAGTTTACTGACAAATGAAAGTATTCTGTATGCCAGTAAAGAACTTTCAATCCCAGTTTGTTGTGTAGCTCTGATCTAGTACATGTACATAAAGACACACTTGATGCTAGACTATGGTAGAAGGTATTTTGCAATGGTGATCTGTGTGGCAATTTAATGATACTGAAGGCTTCATATTACCAGTACAAGCAAATTTACCTTCATTGCGCAGTATGCAAAGTCACAGGCAGTTTTAACAATCAAATTGTTTTTCATGGAACTGTAATCAAATTGACTGCAACCAAGCGTTTCCTTTGAAAAATTGCCTTCATTAAAATCAAGGCAGTCTAATTAAGGCAAGTTTTACCGAAGGTTTGAACCAAAGGTTTGGGAACTTTTGACAGTCTAGAAATACTAAATGGGAACTGTCGTGCAATTTGGCACTTCCAATTGTTTGAATGATTAGCATACAGGTTCATTAGTGAGGGACACAAAGAAAGAAATTAGTTTCAATGTCAGGACTCCAAATTGCAGGGAAACATCACGTGACACTGCAGGGTTTGGACACAGTTTAAAGTCACCTGGAAATATATTTTTTTTTCTAACATTAGAGCATAATTATGTTTATGAACAATAAAAATATTTTTTTTTAGTAGTTGTTTGTAATGATTTATATGTTTGTAACAAAATTGCTTGTAACGAAAAATAGATAAAGTTTTTGGGGGTGACTCCGCCTACCCCTTTTGTGATGTCCATCGAGGCTGACTTTGCCTCGATCGAACATCAAACACATGTACGTGCAAGTACATGCATGTCCTAGTCATGAGTTTGTATGGTTTGAAAAAAGGTTTATTTCTTGCATTTTTCCTGCAATGTCGACCACGTGTATTGCTGCTGGATGCAGCAAAACAACTTAAGATGGGGTCAGTTTGCAAAGTGGTACGCTCCGATGTCTGTGCGGCCCCTAACCAGCGCTGTGCAGCATACACTTTGATCAACACAGTAATCAACACCCTCTCTGTGGGTTTCTACAGTGTAACTGGTTGGAGAAAGACCACTCCATGCTCCTTCTGTTCCTTTCTTGAGATACCCAACACAGTAATCAAGCCCTTCTCTGTGGGTTAAACTGCTTGAAAAAAGACTACTCTATGCCCCTTCTTCCCACACTAATAGGAAATCTTCTTTCTTTTTTGGATCGTGACTGAGTGGAATTTGAAGATCACTGCCCCAGATTGCAGGAAAGCATGGATTATTTGCTCAACTCTCTGGGTGATAAAACAAATCGTGTCCAAATTTAAATTTCATGGGTATCCTCAGGAATTGTAGTTGCCATGGTAATATCTTAAAAAGGACTTGATCATGAAATTGTTGTTGATTCGCTGAGAGTTCCGTTGGTACTACAGTGATAAAAGCAAAACTGTGCTAAGCTTTAGCTCGTAGCATGGTTTTTTAGCATTCTAATTTAATAAACAAATTCCCTACTTAAACAGTACTTAGCCTATTAAATGGATCTGCCGTCGATTTCACAAAGAGTTAGGACTCGTCTTATCTCGAGTTAGGACGAGTAACTCGTCTTAACTTAGGATTAATCTTAAGGTCTGCATGCTACAGTGCAGGGTTGGGACTCGTCCTAAGTCCTAAGATTAGTCTTCAGTTAGGAAGAGTTTTTTTGAAATCGACGGCTGTACTCCTAAATCGTAGACTCATTTAACGGGCAACTGCCTTAATTGCACAGTGTTATGGAAGGTACGCCATTGCAAGTGTTCAAGTTAAAGTTTATAAACAGTTCTGTTTAACCTTTGAAAAACCCTGTTTAAAGGTAAAAAATTGATTTTGGTAAGTTCTCGGAAAAAATATTGACCTTAAAAAACCTTACCACAGTTGATAGTTAAACTATTTTTAGAAAGTATTTCAAAGTGTTTTCACCCCAAAACATATGAATCTAAGAAATGCTTCATTGCTAAATTTTTTTAGGGTTGGTGTCTATTCGTGACTTCTGCAGCCAGAGATGGGGTTGGCACCCGCATTTTCACAAACCAGCAAGTTTCAATTATGTGCAAGGAATTGTACAAAGCGTTCGCTCTACATGAATATTTCTTCTCTTCAATTTCAGGAACTGGTGAACGTGTTTAGGAATTAATCATTAATTGAAATATTTGCACTATTGAAAACATATTGACAGCTCCATATATGATTAAGGACAAAGCAATAATGGCAAAAGTATATTGCTTAAGGACACTAAGTGTCACGACTGGAACTCAAACCCACCTTTTGCTGTTCAGAAACACCAGAGCTTGAGTCCAATGCTCTTAACCGCTCAGCCACAACATCCCCCAAGGAAATTAGGTTCTAACAGGCTCTACTTACTCCCAATCCTGTCTAAACCTGGATGCATTGTCAATGGCATTCCAATATGCAGGCCTGATACTTCACAGAGTCAACCAAGGCGATTGCCTCCATGCCTTCGTCCCCATGAAGTGCCCTTTTCCAAGGAGAAAATGCCTTGGTGCCCTTGCCCCTTCAAAAACGAAGCATACGGGCCTGAATCTGAATCACAAGAATTATGGATTCAGCTAGGTTCTTTATCATACAGCCACGTCCATACCGGTTTTAAACAATCACGACCTCGTACCACTCTTTTATTAAAATGGTGTATGCTTAATTTAACCTCTCAGTTTTTTCAGGAATGAAATAAAACTATTCAGACATTTGTTTTAATTCATACTTTTTTATGTCTGCCTTGTAAAACAAATATTGTACTTTTCTCAAGATAAAAAAATATCATTCCCTTCGATCATCTTTAGCACATGGGAAACTGTTCCTAATTGCCTATCTCTAATATAACTCAAAAAGGTGGAACTGCTCAAAAATATAGGGTGGCTCTACATTTGTACAATATCTGCATCCAAGATGTTATCAGCATTGACCTTGCCTAGGGCTTTAGTTTTATTGTATTAAAAAACCCTGAATTTACAATGCCTTCTAGAATGTCTGACGAATTCATCCCATTATTAATTTATGAAATATTAATGAGAAATACTAGAAGCTCTTGTATAGCAGTGTGCGTTTTGTGTCTGAGCCTTTGATCAGTATGCGTTGTGTACATCCAGTGCATGTATCCACTCACTGTTATAACAAGCCTATGAGGAAATGCACATAACGTGACCCATTAGGAAGAAAAAAATGCACTGCACATAAGGTTTGCGTGTGTGGGAGTGTGTTTTTGTGGCTAGCGTATCGGCACGTGGCGTGTCATTTCTAAGAGGATGTTTGATCCAGTGTTTTGTTTTCATCGACTGTGTATGGATGCTTCTCAGTGGTTGAGTACATTTTGTTAGTTGCAGACTTCTTCATTTTGGATTTGAGCAGAATAAACCACAATTGTAATACCAACGTGTGGTAGATTGGAATTGATGGAAAGATGTTACCATAGCAACATGGTGTATTTCAGATGGGATGCATATATTTAGATTGAGACTATAAGTGTCGGTGAGAGTACAACTTTTCCACAGTGGAATCAACTCCCTCTAGGATCAAGTTACCTGACCAGCTTTCAAAAAAGTGTTTACCGGCGTGTCGTATTCGCCAAGTGCGTGTTTGTTTAGACATTTTCTTGAGGACTTTCGTTGGATGCTGGCAGTTTGACGGGCAGCTGATGAAATCGTCAATTCTCAGACCTTGTTTTTGTTTGGAGTTGCTAAACGTGATCTCTGTACTCATCAAAATCTTGCTTGACGTGGTCCTTTTGACGTGGTTAACCTGTTCTTTTGACGTGGTTAACCTGTCTTTTTGACGTGGTTAGCCTGTCCTTTTGGGAGGATCGTGAGGAGGACTTCAGGTATTTGTAGTAATCAGTTGCTGGGATGGAGGTAGAAAAAGCCAGTGAAGGGAGCAGTCAGGGACCTGGAAAACAGCTTTCTCATGTAAGTCAATCTATTGTAGGGACTCAAATCATAGCTTCCCTTTAAAGAACTTATACTACTTCATTAGCTTATAAATAGAAGTATTTTGTAAAATTCTAAAAGTTGCTCAAATAACTTCAGTTTATCTTAAATCCTTCAAAGTTTGACTCTTTGCTTGGAGTAGATTGTTGTCTTCTTCTGTATGAAAGTTTTGAAATGTTTGTCCTTAAATTGACAAGACATACTTGGTCATAGTGTTAGCCAGAGGGATGTCTGGGTGTCTTACGGAACACCCTGTTTTATCTGTGAATGTGTATTGTATGTGATTAATTTTGACACCTTTTTTCCAGCAATATAGGACACCCTTTCAACTAATCCTAGCTAAGACTTTGGCCTGGATACATAATGCGTAGGCTGAGATTCGATTGGTTCCTCTTATAAATCTTATAAACAACACATTGCATCCTTTTTCTTTAAGACATCATTTATATTCTCAACTGTGTTGTTGAACCATGTGTCACAGGATATTTTTTACATCCTCCGATTCCTCAAGGAAACTGTACACCTCTTTTATTGATGCTATTGATGCGACCAAGCGTTTGGCAACAGGATTGAAATCAAAACGCCTCCGGGAAATCCTCTGTAGAAAATGTGTACAAGAGTGTGTTTGGCGTTGAGCATGCCGCGCTGTGTATGTAATGTGATGCATTGGATAGCTTGGAGGCGGAGGTAGTTTGTATGCATGGTTTAAAAAGGTTGTAATAACAGCGTCTTGACAGTGTCTTGTGGTTGTATGAAGCATGGAGCTCCATGTTTGAAGGAATCTTGAGGCAGTATGTTGTATCCATGTACTGTCATTTAGGCATACTGTTCGTATGACATTTTAAAGGCATTGGAAAAGTTTGGTAGTTACTCAAAATAATAGCATAAAGCCTTACTTGGTAAGTACCAACAGAGAGCTGTTAATAGTATAAAATATTGTGAGATAAATGACTCCCTCTGAAGTGCTGTAGTTTTTTAGAAAGAGGTAGTTTCTCACTCAAATATTTGAATCTAAGAAAGACGTAAGGCCTGAAGCCTTTCTCATGCATTCAAAAGCACTCCTGCAACAAGGGTGTTTTTTTCTTTCAATATTTTCTTGCAACTTTGATGACCAGTTGAGTCCAAATGTTCGCAGTTTTGTTATTTTATGCATGTTGGGATGCACACAAAGTGAGAATACTAATCTTTGAGACTTTACCAAACCTGTCCAGGTTCTTTAAGGTTGTCTTGATGATTTGTAAGCAACCTGGAGGAATACACTCTTCTCTGTCTCCAAAACCGAAATTGCCTCTTCAAACTACAAACAACGATACTTGCAGGGAGCAATTTCGTTCAGCAATTTTGCATAGCAAAATATTTAGACAATAGCCTCAAGTTGTTTTATGCAGCCTGAAAGCTAATGTTAAAAAGCAACTTGGTGATTGAAGCATGTTGCTCTGCTTTACATACAAACATTCATAGACTAAACTCCATGCTATCCACTTGGGAGTTTGCCGAGTTCCCTTGATGGGAAGATCATCTCAACAAACAATCAGTATTGACTCATTTCATTTGGTAACCGTATGCACTGCACCGATGTGTGCATACTTAAAGCAATGTATACTCAGTAATTTTCTGAGTCCTGAAAACATATCCATAGACCTGTACATATACATTCGAACCCACAACATTTGCCATTGGAGAGCAGCTGATTACCATTCAACCAATGAGATTGCCTGGTGGCTATAGGCTGTTTGAATCCTATCAGCAGCGGCTACTACAATGTACATGTACAAAGAAAGTTGAATTATAGCTGAACTGCTGAATCTAGAATAACTGAATGCCCTCTCACATTGTATAATAAACTTTAATTTGGGAAAAATATATTCATTTGGGAAAAATATTAATTTGGGATTTTTTTAAACTGTATTCTCAGTACTTTCCCAAGTTCTGTGAAAAAATTACAGGCAAATTATTGAGGTGGGATTCAAACTGACAACCTTTGCTTCAAGAGCAATGTCTTACCAACTAGACCACCAAAATTCCCTGGTACAGTAGCTAGAGGCAGTTTGAATTCTATATTTAAGCAGCGAGAACCTCAACGATTGAATAAATTTAATAGAATGCTCTCTGATAAACAAATTGAATGAACACTATACAATGTGAGACTATACAATGGGAGACTTTCTGGGACGATAGAGGGCAGCAGACTTACCGGGTAAATCCATTGTTCTCAGAATTATGCGCATGTTCAGAACTACGTAAACAATGGAAATTTACCCGGTATGTCTGCTGCCGCCTAGCGTTGGAAAGTCTCCTATTACTGTTGTATACCAAAAGACTCCAAAAGAAACCAAAAGTGAAAAAGACAATACAAACAGGAACCAAATGCAAATCCTGAACGTAGGTAATTGATGTCAAGGTCTCAAATTTACCACGAACGCACGTATGTCGGTCATGGCTAGTCCTTTGATGTTAGAGGAAGTAATTAACACAATTACAGTTACTACAGCAACACTTTGCGTGTATGGTACTTTTATCAAATGACATAAGAACACAGTTCCTGGAGGCTGGGTACACACTGACCTTTTATAAAATAAAAAATAGGTTTAAATGACTGTAGCCTACTGACAAGGCCTACTTTAAAAGCCACTTACCTACTGGTATTTTATCAACAGTTATTTCCTCAAGGCCATTTACCTACTCATATGCAAACTTCCTCATTAGAATTGGAATACTGTGTTGTCTTTTAAAAAGAAACTTTGAACAAACCAGCTCGAATTGTTCTATTTAATGGCAAAGTATACAGTATGCAAACTTCCTCATTAGAATTGGACCACTGTGTTGTCTTTTAAAAAGAAACTTTGAACAAACCAGCTCAAATTGTACTATTTAAAGGCAAAGTATACCGTCTGATTGTTTTTTCGTACTTTACAATGCAATAAAACTAACATCTGAATTGTTGTTGGCAGGGAGAATTATTTCTATAGGAATACACCATCTGAGAAGCGTAATCGTGGTAATGCTTCTGATTATTAAAATTGTGGGGCATAAAACTTACTATCAAATGCTGCTGTAGACTTTTAACCTTTTTATTGCCATTAATTTTCACATTCTACAATGGGTGCTATCGTTTAGCTCCCCTGGGTCTACCCCGGTGTGTGGCGGTTGTTTTTTTGCAGGACGAACGTGGGTAATTATCTGCACACGTTCGTCCTGAAAAAAAAAACTCCACACACCGGGGTCGACCCAGGGGCGCTTAACGAACGCACCCAATATCTCTTATCACTGGTAAATGCAGCCCAAGGGCAGCGCGGGAGTTCTTTACTCCACGTTACCCCGTTGCACTTTCACACTGTCCCTGCCCAGGTCCCTATTCCATGGGGTTCCAGGTGCAGGTTTCAAGAACACCTCGGAGGGTTTTACCGCTTAACCCTACTCCAGAGCAGGGGTGACTATTCCCTGGGGAATGCCCATCCATTTGCCAGAAGGGGGGGGGGTAGGCAGACAGGGGTAAATCGATCATCTGTAGTTGAAAAAGACCAGCCGTTATACCCCAGGGCCACCCCAGGGGAATAGAGTAGTGTGATGGGCTTTATGCATCCTTGCCTAAATTATGTTTGATACATGGTGCAATATATTGTCTGGTTAATGTATCCTTCCTTGCTCCTGTAGCTTCATTACACAATGTTACTGTCCCCAGTACATGCAATTGCACAAAGTAATGTAATTAGGGCTAGCATGTAAATGACATGCCACTCAAAGGTAGGGTGTACTAGATTGTTGTTTTTGTCAATGTACAAGGCTGATTAATAGGAAGAATTATAAAGAAAGATAATCAAAGTCTCATTTGAAAATTTCAGCTGAATAAAGTCCTACTATACGAGTCGAGAAAATGCAGTAAATTTTAGCTATGTAAGTCTTTGTCAAGCAAACTGGCGCTCAGTATTTAGCAGTGATGTTATTGTTAGCTACTCATGTGAAAACACCCATAGTTTACTTTAGGCCAAATTTGCTTGAATAATTACATACAGTACATTAGTTACTTCCTTTGTGCTTAATTTCCACAGTGTAGTTATTGAGTGAGTTATTGCATTATTAGTGTCTTCATTTGACTCGTGGTGCAGAACTCGTCAGTCTGGAGCCTTTCTTATTTTGAGGCGGGGGTTGGAGACTGTAGAATTTGTAAAAAGACATCTGCATGTCAAGTGCGATACTCTGGCATTTTTATGCTTTATACAACTGTCCCCCCAAAGGAATCAAGATGAAAACTCATTATCATGTTACCATGGTTACCTTCATAAATAACTAAACATGCGAACCGAACCAAAATATCATTGTATCAAAAACTAATCAGTTACGACAATGGGACTCCATGTACTACATGATGTCTGCAATCTCATCAGTGGGTATCTACTGTCAAAGGGTGAAACAAAGCTTTGTGTTTTTTAGGTACATCAGTTACACATGAGAAAATTTAATTAGCTTTTGCAAAATGCAAACAATTTTTAATGGCCTGATGTTTCAAACCTATGGTAGCAGAGTATTTCTCTTTTAGCCTTCCAGAAAGACTGCTAGGATCAAAACGTCAGGCCAATTAACTGTTCTTTGCATCAATTAAATAGGGGGGGGGGGTGGGTGGGTGTACAGGATTAGTAGAGCTGACAAAATCAAGTTGCATTAAGAGAATGCAAGTTTAAATGACCATTTTCACTTTTTTAAAGAGAGGGTTTTGTACTTGCAAAAATAGCCTAAATGGAGTGAAATGCTTACAATATGCAATTTTTGGGATAAAAAATACCTTATAAAATTGTAATCGGGGTGAATGATGGCATACACACATGTAGTGTTTAAAAGCTTTGGGGGGGGGGGTTGTCTTTTGGACACCCTTTTTGAAATTTGAGCACCCTTATCTATTCTAAGTGAATAATTTAAAAGCCCACTTTTATAATTTCAACCAAATTTTGACCTCTTTACTAAATCCTGTCAAAAACCTTGGATGATGGGACCACAATATTTTATTTGTGATCCATCCTTTGACATTTTTGCTGATGCACCGTTGTCTTTGAAATTAACTTTTTTGTGCCATCTTGAAAATTCTTCAAGTTGGTCACATGTCAACCTGTAGCCTGGGGGAACTCCAGAAAAATTGTAATTTAGCAAAAGGTCTGACAAAAACTGAATCTGTGCAGTGACATTTTGTTTGATCCCGACCAATTCCATCTGGATTCCAAAGACACTCGCCTGCCTCAGGGAAGAATTGTTATGAACGCATCTCAAGAATTCAATATATTTCATTCAAGCTTAAAGAGTTAATAAAACTGAAAACCCTTAAGAGTTCACTGTGGGAGGCGTAAGTGCAAAGCTGGAGTTCTGTTTTGGCTTTCGAGGCAGAATGGTTTGTATCGGCCAGAAATCCAATTCCAACTGGATATTAAAAAAATTGTGCATCAACATGAGTGATGCAATAGAAAACGTGTTGAAACGTGAGTACAACATAACATACAGAAAATGTATCGTAACATGTGTATAGGGTACATGATGATAGAAAATGTTTTGTAATGACGTACAGCTTATTTGATGCAATACAAAAGGTGTTGTATTGTGAGTACAACATAAGTGATGCTGTAGGAAATGTGTTGTAGTAGAAGCACAACATGTGATGCAATAACAAATTTGTTGCGAGTCTCATACATGATGCAGTTAGAAAGTGTGTTGTAACGTGAGTGTCATACATGATGCAGTTAGAATATGTGATGTAACGTGAGTATCAGAAAGGATGCAGTTAGAAATATGTTGTAACGTGAGTATCATGCGCGATGCAGTAATGTGTTGTATCGTAAGTGCAGCATTTGTGACACAATAGAAAATGCACTGTAGCGCGAGTACAACAAACGTGACATAATAGAATTATCAGTTTCCCTTTTTTGAAAAGAGGGTTTTTATGCAAAAATAGCCCAGAGGAAGTGAAATGCTACAACTTGCCATCTTTTGGATAAACCATGGAGGAAAATTAGAAGCACGAAGCTTACTGTGAACCATTTAGGTCACAGTCATTTGTTCCGGTTGGGGTTGGGATGCTCTGCGTTCTCCTTTTTAAAACATGGTCTAAATGTTATACTAATTTCAGGGCAGCTGTGTTTATACAATGTTATTGACAGGCTCGAGTCTGCATTGCATGGTTCGTATTGCCTTGTACTTGCCCTTAACTTTCATTACTAGCGCTTGAACAATGGAATCTCATCTCAAAGGTCTAGGACTGCTGTATAAATGGTTGCCTAGCAACCATTCTAAGGCGCTATGTAGTGAATTATTCTGTCATATTGTAGGCTATTAATATGAACTGAGGTTTTTTTTATAATCAATCACTGATGTCTGGAGACGGGTTCTTTACGCTGAGTATGGATATTACCAATATGGATCGCACATGATAATAACAATAATGGTTATTAGAGATTTATTGCGCGATTTCCACGAAAATAACCACCTGTGCATTAAAACAAGAAGTATAAAAACATTAGATAAAAAGTACTGACAAATAACATACTATATTAAAAAATCTGATAACAACAAGCACAATTACATGTAAAAGCAAGATAAAAAAGAAAAGTCTTAACTTTTGGCTGTAAAATATCATTGGACACAAGCTGTCAATTCGCATTTAACCCACTCTACAGTTTTGTTTTTTGGGTAACTGTTAATTATAAATGTATTTATTTTATGAGGATTTGAATTTGGTAGAACAGTGTAAATTTATACTGCTGACTTCATTTTTGTTACAGTTTTAGCAACACCAACTGTCTAGGTATGTTTTCTTTCTTTATTGTCTTCTCTCATTTTGATGGTGATCTAGTTAACATTTTTTTGCACAAGGCGCACTGTCTTGTGGATATCCTCTCCAATTCAAGCCCTGCCCCCAACAGGAAACTATAATGGCCGATCCCGAGTAAAGTTCAAGGCCTAAAAATACCCCCATCAGTTTGCAACCTAACTGATGACTGATTTACTCGTCTACGTGTATTTTTTCTTCAAGAGACTCTTTCACTATCAGATCAAAATGTGCAGCTGGGACGTTTCCTGTCTTTCGTAGTCTCCACATTCAGGCACCAGGAAGCAAGCTTGGAATTAAACAGAGGCCACAGAGGCCATGGTCTTCGTTGCTCCTTGTCTTGGCCTTGGTGCCCCTTCAAAAGTTTCCCATAGACTTTAACATATTTTAATTGAAGTACTCTTTTCAAAATGAAAATGGCCTTGCCCTCTCAAATATAAAAATCCATGCCTGAGGAAAGATATTTGAAAATATTCCCATAGAAAAATTCTCCTCAAACAAAGTTTTTGCGGCATGCTTCTTGAATTCAAGAGGATTCAAGCTGCCTCTAGCCTCTGTAAATTGGTAGTGCATACAAGCTCACATGAAAAAAACCCTAATAAGCACTCTTGGTTTAATACACTGATATCCTCAGGCATGCAAGCTACAGTAATCGATCTGCCCTTTAGCCACCTGAATGGCAAATGTTGCGGGTTTGAATCCCACCCGAGCATATCAGCCCTGATACTTCACGGAGGCAAAAAAGGTGAATGCTTCCATGCCCTCTGGTCATTTTCTTGGTCCCCTTGAAATGCTCTGCCAGTAGAAGTTTACAATTTCCTCATGGGTTGTCCTTTGTCAATGAGAAAATGCGTAGGTGCCCTAGCCCTTTCAAAAACGAAGCATGGAATATGTAATATGCGTAGGATTTTGTAGGTGCTTACATTGTAGCACACATCAATGTAAACACACAAACCATTTTCCCGAGGAATGTTTTTAAATATCTACTTTATTATTTTGACCTCGTATTGATGCTCTTCAGTGTTTAAAGCCCTGTTCACATTGGACTTAGTTTGGGTAAACTAACCGAGCCAATGGGTAACTTACCCATTTTAAGTCCAATGCGAACAGCCCAGGAAGTTTTCCTCCCAGGTCATGCAGGTAACTTCCCCGACCCGAATGGGTAGTTTAACCGAGCCAAAGGTGCCCAGGAAGATTGACCAGTTCAGTTTAACCGAACCAGAAAGTCAAGTGCGGGACGCAACGACTCAGTTAAATCTCCCATTGTCCGTGACCCGAAGAAGCTGACATGTTTTGTCATGGAAGAATAAGATTTATGTTACGCAGGGGAACAGCGCGGTTATTTTACCCACGGTCTCGGTAAATCCAAGTGCGGACGGTGGGAAAGTTAACCCGTCGGAATGTTACCCAGCGTCATGGTTAAGTTACCCAAAATATGAATCCAGTGCGAACACGGCTTTAAATTTTCAGCCTTATTGCTGATCAGATGTTCACTGACCCATGCATTAGCCTTATCACATAACTCATGAATGCATTTTGTCGATTACAAGTAGCATCCCCTGGGATTTAGAGTGCTGCTTAATAACGGAAATTTGTTGATGCAAACATTTATTCATTTCAGCAATTACCAGCATTTTCTCTTTCCAAAATCAGAAATTAATTTCCAGTGAGGTGATTTGAGATCTTTTTTACAGGAAATTGTTCAGTATAAATTTCTTTTGGCAATCATCTTAAAATAAGTTGACATCAATCATGTTTGACCCCAGTGCGTTCCAGTAGCTTTGACATTTTGTTATGGCTGCATGGGAAAGACACACCTTCAATCAGACTCAAGTTATCAGGTTTCTGATTAGCAGAGTGTGTTTTTGAATCCCAGTCGTGGCACTTGTGTCCTTGCGAAAGACCATCATTGCATCCTCTGGATTGGACAAAGCCTTATTCATAAATATCTCACGTTGGGGTGTTTAAACCTTTGTTTATAACCAGCTGTGAGCAGAGACTCCGCGCTAGTCTTGATGCAAGACGTTTCTTGTTATGGGCGATGCAGGCGCTGTCGTCGAGTTGGCCGCGCTGTGTGTGAAAGGAAAACCAGCGAATATGCACCAAGACTATACAGGCATGCGCACGAACCGTAACGGAACGGGAAAACACACGCGTACGGACATTGTACATGTACATGTAACATGTATACTGAACATACTGAACATACCATGGCTCGGGCCTTTATATCACACGGCAATTTGACCATGTCTGTTTTAAACGAACGTGAAAGAACTAGAAGCTACCCTTATTCCCTTAATTATATGTTCATACATTGGAAGTGCTCTAGAAAGAGCCCAGAAAACTTATCGTGGAAGATTAGTGGGTTGACCCCTACATGCATAAGCGCCCTTGTTTAGCAGGTTTCCTCAGGCTTGCAAGCAACAGTGATCAGCCTGCCCTCTAGCCACCAAAATGTCAAAGTTTATGGGTTTGAATCTTTGTATGGGTTCAGCGTACATTGGTAGTGCACCTGAAAAAACCCAGAACACTTATCGCTGAAGAGTATTGAACCCTTAACGGTTTCCTCGGGCTTGCGCACTACAGTGATCACGTTAACTTATGAGGCATCCTTGGTTTCATATAACCAGAAATATATAATAAAAATAATATTAGTGGATTCCACCATTGATCAGTTATTGTTTAATTAAATGTGAAGACTTTATACACACAGAGATTTGACAGCATCGTGACACAAGAGTGCTGCATGCACCTGGCTCTACACACTGACTGACCATAAAGCAAACCTTGACATTGAATGAATAAAATTTAAAAAAAATTTCAGAGGCCGTTGCCACCTACTCCTAGGGCTGAAACAGGGTTACCCCTTTTACAGTCCATACGGATGTAGGCTTGGGTATCAATCAGTCCAAAGCCTGGCCGGTAAAGCAGAAAGCACTAGCTCTCCAATTTGGCAGTCAAAGAGTCTGTACAAGTGTAAGGTTTTGATTGCTCTGCAGTTAACCATCAAGCTTCTTTCATACAGCTTTAGTTGCGAGAGAGGAACAATAAATTTGGCCTGATATATTACATGGAGTCCATGGCCTTCATTGCCCCTGGACTTGGCCTTGGTGCCCTTCAAAAGTTTCCCATTTACTTTAAGATTTTCCAATGGATGTGCCCTTTGCAAAATGAAAATGGCCTTCCCCTTTTCAATAGGTTCAAAGATGAAATTCCAGGCCTGTGGAGTTTCTTTTCACCAGTAGTTCGGAGAGAGGTACATTAAAGTGTATTTTGATTTACAAGGCTTTTTTTTTTAATATGAGAGATCACCTAACATCACGAGGCCACAAACAGTCATTTCAAGGTGAGGGCTATACACCGAACTGATTTGGGCTGTCCACCCAAATCAGCTGCCACCAGGGGCATGTTGCCACCTACTCCTTGGGCTGCAACAGTGTAACCCCCAGTCCAGAAGGATGTAGGCATGGGTATCATCCCTTAGGAACCTGGCTGGTGCACCACCTAGATTCCAAATTTACGTAGCTATGATTGTTAAGTGCCTTGCTCAAGGGCACAAGTGTCGTGACCAGGATTCAAACCCACACTCTGCTGCTGACAACACCAACCTTCCTGGGTTACTTTCACCTAAAACATTTCTTCTTCAGCCACTTACAAAAAGTGGCTTTTAAGTTTGGGGCGAACTTGCTTTTTTATACACACTTGATCTAGGGAATCAAAGTTACAAGTTCAATTGTCCAATCTACACGTAGTTATTGTACCAGACATTCAAAATCTACATTGTAACTCCGAAATGGTGAAAGAATATACGCAATACTAAATAAACATTCTTGTGTGAACTCCACATTCTGCTTTTAAAGTGTGTTCAAACATGGAGGCTAATTAATTCTACCTCCATGGTTCAAACTATCAACACTCTCTCGCAAGCAGCAGTTTGTGTATAACGCATTGCAGCTGTTCATACATTATGAACACCTTACGACGTGAAACAGATTTGTATCATATGCTGAGCTGTCACGCAGAGCATTTCATCTCTATTTCATTCCATTATCTGAAAAGAATTGCACCTGCCTGATGTAAGAATGGATTATGGAAATATAGTCAGGAAACGTTGTGGTTATGGTCAAGAATTATGACGAAGAATAATTGAGATTAATAAAAGGGTTTGCCCCGGTGTTCCTGGTCTGATTGGCTGCATACAGCACCTTGTAAAGCATAACATTGTCAAAAGGAACACATGTAGGTCTACATCCTTAAAGGAACATTACAGAGTTGTTTTTTTGCTAACAAACAGTTGCTGACAGTGTTAGCACTTTATGTAATCCACCATACATAAACTGACAAACCTGTAGAAGTTTGAGATCGATCGGCTATCTGGGTCACTGACCGATAAACTCTAAACTGTAAATTATTTTCCTGTATTTCTCCTCAAATTTATGACATGACAGACAGAAATATGAGGGATTTTTTCTACTATTATCATATTACTGTAGACCGTGTGAATTTTAAATGTTAATCTCTGACCTTAGCCGAGTTTTGTTCTTACCAATCCTGTTATGTTCCTTTAAACATGAAGCTGCACTTATCTAACTAATTTGTAGGAAAAACACTGAGTGCTTTGAGATGCCCATTGGGAGTAGAACAAAGCGCTAGTAAGAACTACGTATTATTATTATTATTCAATACATAGCGACCTACACAAACAAAAAATTGATTAAGGAATTTAAACAAATAGCAAAATCTAGGTCAGTAAGAAAATCAAGGTTAAATTTTATTGTATTTAAAAAGTCATAGTCAAAGAGATGTTTTCACAATGCATTTCCTTTTAACCCAATTCTGCCTATTGTATGAATTCAAAGACTCAGTAGTAATAAATTGTTTCAATTTATATATTGTTTGCGGGAAGTAATGTGTGTATCTACTTGCCAGGTAGAGTTTGATCTGTAGACTGTTAGAGAACTGTCTGTCTATATTCTACAACTTATTTTTTGCTCACGATACTGGGAAATAACAAATGGGTAATAATAAATTCACTGTCAGATGGCATTTTATGAAGTCTTCAATGAGTCTTGAGAATGCAGTGAGTTTGATGATGAGTTTGTCTCGGTTGCTCCACTTGAATCCTTCGCTATGTGAAGTTGAAGTGCAGTCCTTATGGATGTGTGGAGTGCATTTAAGTGCCTCATAGTGGAGGCTGGTGTGCTGTGTACTTTGGCCCTAGTAACTAGAGTCTCAAGCCCTAGCTGTCTAGAGATTCTAGGGATGGTCGCTGTGTGTTTCTGTACTCCGAGTTGATCTTAAGTGTGTTTTATGTCAACACAGTCAAAGAGGTTTGAAGTTTTCATCTACAGTTATAATATAAAGTACATTACTGTCGGGGCTGAATCTCGTAAAGCATGTAAACACAAAAACTTGCTAAGCACAAAAACTCTTGATTAGTAACAAAAATTAGGTTACCAGCCAAAACACTGTACATTACTTAATGTACTCCAAGGTGAAGAGAAGCAAGTTATGTGTATATGGTAGAGTGCATAGTGCAATAACCATCAGTATGCGCATGCCCCAATCTCATACTGTCATAGAGCTGCTTATAAGCAGGCGAGATTCTAAATTGCAAAATAGCGCAACCATGATTGATGGTGCAATTGGGTCAATTTATATACATGTAACATTATCAGTGTGATGGGTCATGGAGGTAGGCCTCCACGGATGGTTGCATGGGTTGGTCACCCCATGAAAGAGCTTCAACTTGAATAAAATCTTTAACCACCTTTTTAGCCCTATCCCTTTACAGGTATACTACCATTAATTTTAAATCACATAATATAGACCCTTGCATATAACGTTACACGCTCAAAAAGTGCCCTATCTGAGGTCAAAGGAGGCAAATCACGACAGCGTTTTTTTTGGTGTAAAACAGTGTCCCTATCATATCTGTTGCCTTCCGCTTTATGCAAGGAGCGCAGTGTTTATAGCTCTATGGTTTATCTTATCCAAGGTCATCATTACCAATGTGATTTTATTTTGAAAGTCTGTTGTCAGTATTCCACGTACGTACATGTGTAGGAAGAAATTCTCTCATAGTATGTAGTTAATGTAATGATACAGTTACCAGGTTACACGTTATAGCAATGCGTAGAGTGTACGCATTACAGTTCATCCAGGATCCAATACTGTTGACTTCAAGTATACATGTCCTTAAAGACACTGGACACTATTGGTGATTGTCAAAGACTAGCCTTCACAGTGTGTATATCTCAACATATGTATAAAATAACAAACCTGTGAAAACTTGAGCTCATAATAATGAGCTTGAGATAATGAGCTTGAGATAATGAGCTTGAGATAATAATGAAAAAAAAAACCACCCGTGTAACACGAAGTTGTGTGCGTTTAGATGGTTGATTTCGAGACCTCAAGTTCTAAATCTGAGGTCTCGAAATCAAATTCGTGGAAAATTACTTCTTTCTCGAAAACTATGGCACTTCAGAGGGAGCAGTTTCTCACAATGTTTTATACTATCAACCTCTCCCCATTACTTGTTACCAATTAAGGTTTTATTCTACTAATTATTTTGAGTAATTACCAATAGTATCCACTGCCTTAAATGGTTTTATTGATTAGGAAGTAGTCTCAAGACGGACTATTTGCTGTTGAACCATACACAGTACCAAACCAAGCAATGTGTTTGAGCTTGTAATGGATACAGTGTTTGATCACGAGGTCTCTAGAATGACCTTAAAACCACTCAGTAGATTTAGCGCTAAAGTGAATTAATTGCGGCTGCATCAACCCACCTTGAAATCGGACACAGAAATATGATATCTTGTTGACATAGCTGAAACAGTGTAGAATCATGGAGGAAGGTTTAGAATGTACAATTATGTGTTGTTGTTGAAGCATTGATACCTGTACTTCAAATATTATTGATGGACAGTAACATGTACTCAAGTACACTTGAGCTTTTGATCTGATGTCAAACTTGATTATAGCAAGACCGAGTTTCAGCATTAAACGTCAGTGTCATCTGCATTACATACACGTACACCAGTTGGTTATGTACAGTATCTTTGATGAGGCCATAGACCTCTTCAGTAAGTGTCAACCATACTGTACCTGTCAGGCTTTGTCCATATAACTTTTACAGCCACTAGCCAGCAGGACTAGTTAGCTTGTCATTTCGCTGGTCTGTCAGCTTTATCACTGATCCATACTTTAGGATTTTCCATCACCATACATGCAATGATTATATTATCTTGGGACTATGTGATTTGAATTAATATAATCAGTGGTTTAAGTGAAACTAACAGTGGAAAGCAATCAACTAGCCAGCCAGACAGATATCTGGCTGGTCATTGGGTATTTAACTGGCATTCAGCCAGCGGACCACTGTTAAAGGGGAACGCTCTATGTGTGTAGGCAAAACGACAACATTAGTGTTGCACGCTCTATGGCAGGGCAACCGGCACTCTTAAGACAAAGTAGAGGGTGCCATTCGCCCAAAGGCTGTCGTTCTCCCACAAGCGTGTAAATTTTCCCAATTTCAGAATGTTTGACCTATCTCCCTGCACCTTCAGATTTTCTTGAAAGAGATCGTTTTACCATCATAGAGATGAAAAGACTTGGCCCCTTTTATGACCAGACCGTCAGATATCTATATGAAATGATACATGTAGAGCCTCTGTAAATCTCCACATTGTTTTAATTTTATTGGATTTATTTCCACACTAAAGAGGGGACTTTTATCCAGACATGTTCATTATCACACAATCTCACCTCTCTTAAATTAACCAAGCCCTTGTCCCATCATGAGCTCTACGCGTTTACAGGTACACATTTTTATTTAATTTTGTTGTATGTTGTGTGATTTTGCAGGGGCGACTACCATGGGCAAGTCAGAATCTCTCTAAGTCGTTAGGAGGCAGCATGAGGCAAGGCGATCAGTTTGGTACCCCGTCCTACCCATCACCCCTAGATAGGATACGCAGTGGTAAAAGGTAAGTTAGTCAGTAGAGATTTTGGCTAGCCCACAGGCGGGCAAGGAGTCGTGTTTTTTTGCCTGTTATACATCTTCCCATCCTTTGATACACAACGGACAAAAGGATGACGCTAGTTATTGCAGTGTATGTCCTCTTCATCACTCAGTGTATAGGGAATAGAGACACTGACACCATGGCCCAATTTCATAGCTGTTAAAAATACTGCTTCGAGCAAATTTCTTTTCTAAGCAAAAATTGAGTCGGGCATCAGTCACAAATAATGTAAACTTGATGTAATTTTGGCAGGTTTAACCCATTTCTGTTAAGCAATACATTTATAAGCCTGCTTAAAGGTTTTATGAAATTGGGTCCTGGTCCCAATTTCATAGAGCTGATAAGCACGAAAACTTGCTTAGCATGAAATTTTTGCCTTGATAAAAACAGGATTACCAACCAAATTTCCGGGTGATTTTCAGGATTTAAGTAAACAACAGCTGAAAACCAGTAACAAGCAAAATTCAAGAAGTGGAAATTTGGTTGGTAATCTTGTTTTAATCAAGGAAGAAATGTCATGCTAAGCAACTTTTTGTGCTCTATGAAATTGAGCACAGGCCTCTACCACTACCCTCCCTAGGTAGGATATGCAGTCAATAAAGATGTGATACAAACTAATAAGACTTGCAGCCTCTCATCTCATGGGACATCAATGAGATGGAATCTATATTTATCAAGACTGCCTTGATATTGCTTTGTTGGTTACGTCTTAAGTGAACTTCTCTCCCCGCTAATGGCTTGTAGCCCTAAGGATGTTAGCTCCAAAGGTTAAACCCAACACTATCATCTAAAGGTCCAGGGAAAAGAGATGCTGTGCTTTTATGGACTAAAAGCCTGATGACTTCACTGTTTTTATAGACATTCCAAAATCCAACACTCTCATTTTTGTGCTGATGGAATCTAAGAAAGTCGGTGTTGCTTTTCTCTGCCGTTTAAAACTGGAACATACAGCAGTGGATATTGTCTGGCATACTTGTATGTTTTCTAATGATATGTTGGATCAGGCCGACTGTCACAAGGGATGGTTTACGTCAGCATCAATCTTACCTTTAAGTAAGTTTTATTCTGTAAAACTGTTTTACAGTGTAGTGTCAAATTTGTGGTGCCTACTTACGAAGCTGGGAAAAAAAAATTAGCCGTTGCAAACTGCTTAACAAAAAGACCAACTTGTATGGTACATATATGTATAAATGCACAAAATAGCTGCCTGACGTTTTGACTCTAGTAGAGTCTTTCTTAAAGCCTATGAGAAAGAATCTGCTTAGGGTCGACAAGAAAGTCTCTGGTAGGGTCAAAAAAAGTCACTTAGTGTTTTATGTGTACTTGCTGAACTGGAAACAATATTTTAAAATGTTTTCTTATTTTTGTTTTCCATTTGTTTGGTGTTTACAGAGAAAAAGCAGCTCAGTTTGGATTAAGCCAATCCTTCAACGCATCTTTAGATCTGAATAAATCGTTTCCAACAACGGCCGATGTTAAGTATAGGAAGGAGGATGAAGCAGCCAAAGAACAAGTCTGTACGCTGGAAAAATTCAAAGGTAAATTATAATATACAAATAATGAATGTTTATGAGTGCAATGGTGCGAATATGTTCATGAGTTGAACGATGGAATGTTCTATTCAACGAAGGCGGAGCTGAGTTGAATGGAACATTCCATCTTTGAAAACCATTCATTATTTGTTTTATATTACATCCAAGTAGATCTTTGTCATTTTGATTGGAGGATACAACTTTTTTTTTAAACAAAGGCCTACAATTTTTAATTGTGAAATTACACCTGTTTGCTTTGGGTCGGCCTGTTGGATTCAACAGTGATTATGTGCGTTCTGTACAGCTATTTTGAGACACGCAGATGCAGAATGTAGTATGTGCCTTGTAACACTGCTGCGTTACCAAAGACTAGACACGCGCACGCAGTGATGTTTTTACTCAGCGTGCAATAGTACTTTTCGGATGGAACAAAAAATGCACGGTGAGTGACGTAGCGTTCAATAGTACTTTTATTTGCTATCACGTGACGGACAATCCTCCAATTAAATGGCAAGGATATGCTTGGGTGTTATATAATATTAACTTAACTAAGTAGGATTTGAATCTTTGCATGATGGAAATACGATATAGAAAGGTTTGCGGTAACACCATGTAATGACTAACTCAAATGAGTTGGCAGAAGACGATCAGAGCATACTGTTGAATCGTTGAGTTGAAACCATCGATAAGCACAACAACTTGCTAGGCTTATAGGCCTAAATGTATTGCTTAACAGAAATAGGTTAAACCTGCCAAAATTACATAAAGTTTACATTATTTGTGACTGATGCCGACTCAATTTTTGCTTAGAAAAGAAATTTGCTCGAAGCAGTATTTTTAACAGAAATGTCAGCTCACTCACCTCATTCAAGACACTCCTTAAACTTAAGCTCATCGGTTCCAGCAGACTTACTAACTATTTATCTATGCCTCAGCGTCCTAGAGCAAACTCTTGAGCGTTCTATAAATTACTTTTGATTGATTGATTGATATGAAACATCAAAATACTTTTTTTTTAAACAAAGCGTAGGCCTACAATCATTAATTAATTCATAATTTCTTTCACTCCTAATTAAATACCCTAATTTGTCCTGTTTTTTTATAACTGATTGAGCAGTGTTCAGACCCACAATCTATCTTGTTGATCAAATCTCGGTGGTCTAATTTGTAAGACATCTGCTCTAGATGCAAAAGTCGTGGGTTTGAATCCCACCCAAGTAATATGCCTGTGATTTGTTTTCACAGCAATCGGGAAAGTACTGAGTAAACCGTGTTAACACAAATTGATGTAAGGGTAAAACCAACATTAAAGGCACTAGACATCTTTGGTACATGTATTTGTCAAAGACCAGTCTTCTCACTTGCTGTATCTCAACATACACACAAAATAACAAACCTGTGAAAATTTGAACTCAATTGGTCGTCAAAGTTGCGAGATAATAATGGAAGAAAAAACACTCTTGTCACACAAAATCGTTTGCTTTCAGATGCTTGATTTCAGGACCTCAAAATCTAACTCTGAGGTCTTGAAATCAAATTCAAATATTTTAACGGAAATTTGCTTCTTTCTCGAAAACTACGGTGCTTAGAGGGAGCCGTTTCTCACAACGTTTTATACTATCAACAGCTCTCCATTGCTTGTTACCAAATGAATTGTTATGCTAATAATTATTTTGAGTAATTACCAATAGTATGTATGCCTTTAATATTTCTTTTCTTGTACATTGTAGGTGACGGTTTGGATACCTTCAGTTTCTCCGCCGGTCTCTCCAAGGGTAGTTTTGCTCCAGCTCCTACCTCTCAGCTCAACGCATCCCTGGGGCAATCCTGGTCCTTCTATAATTTTGTCGGAGGCGGTCAAATGGGGGCGACATTCCCAACTACAGTACGGAATCCCAACAAGGCTATATTGACGATAGAAGCTAGGACTACAAAGGTTGGTATCAGTTCTAGCCTTTTCCATAATCTAAAAAGTATCCTTGCATTGACCACCATTGCTTTGATCAAATAACCCAAAATGTAAAGCGCGTACGCTAGATCAAATCTTTTCATAACAAAATTCTTAAAAATATTCATCACTAATTCATCACTTTTGTTATGATTACAAATAGTTTGTTTGAATTAACATTAAAGCTATCGCACAACATCGGTAAACAGTGTTGTCCAAAGGCCCACACTTCGTGTATCACAACTTGTATATAAAATAACAAACATGTGAAAATTTAGGCTCAATCGGTCATCGGAGTCGGGAGAAAATAACGGGAAAACCTACCCTTGTTTCCGCACGTTTCGCCGTGTCATGACATGTATTTAAAATAAATCCGTTATTCCCGATATCGAGAATTGATAATTGTTTTAATGTTTTCCCAAAAAGTAAAGCATTTCATGGAATAATATTTCAAAGGAAGTCTTTCACCATTACCTTCTGTAAACCTGTAAATTATTTGTAAATTTGTGAACTTTTAATTTTTGTTCTGTTCAGAAAGTGTCCAATGGCTTTAAAGGGTGGGTGCATTGTTTTTTTTTATGAAGATGACTTTTGAAACCTGAAATATTTTTATATATTTTTTATTAAATGCGCAAGTATTTTAAAAATGGTTTTCAAGAGATTAGGGGAACCCACCCCGCCCCTAAAAGGGAGCCTTCATTTGCATAATTGTGACGTCATGTCGGTAACCCGAGCCGTCGGGCCCCCTGGCTGTGTGCATGTAGAGACGTGTGCACTGTGTGGCCTGGTACCTAGGCGCGTGTAGTTAGGGACCAGACTCTTTTTGCCGACGATATGTTTGAATTCCCGACGTGACGTCGATGGTAGGGGGCGGTAACAATCCACAAAGGGGGGGGCATGACTTATTCGCTAATTACGCAAGTGAGATATGTCGGGAATAAACAAAACACATTTTATTGATGTTCAAGACATATATATCAGAAATAAATGACAGCAAAATTAACTGTTTTATTTTAATTCACTGCAGCATCCCTTTAAACAAAATTAAAATGCGTTCCAAGGACGTAGTGTATGAAAAAACATTGTTTTCATTAGAAACCCCATTATTGCACAATCTTCACACGCCCAAATTTGTGCAACATTATTGAAGGTCTAATTTTAGTTGGTCAACCTTCTTTATTGTTTACAACCAATCAGAAGTGGAGATCAAGTCTTATTTGGTTTTGTTTGTTGGCTTGTTAAATTTATTTTGCTTTCAAATAATTCATACCTTAATTTAACTTTCCCCAAAAATTTGAGCTCAATCCGTCATCGAACTTGCGAGATAATAATGAAGAAAAAAAACACCCGTGTAACACGAAGTTGTGTGCGTTTAGATGGTTGATTTCGAGACCTCAAGTTCTAAATCTGAGGTCTCGAAATCAAATCCGTGGAAAATTACTTCTTTCTCGAAAACTATGGCACTTCAGAGGGAGCCGTTTCTCACGATGTTGCATACTATCAACCTCTCCCCATTACTCGTCACCAAGAAAGGTTTTATGCCGATAATTATTTTGAGTAATTACCAATAGTGTCCACTGCCTTTAAATAAAGCACACATAAAACTCAATTGTTGGACCAAGCATTGCCAAGACGGTTACATTCATGCAAGACTTGCTCAGTTTATTTATTTAAAGGATTTAAATGAAAGGATGTAATCGGGCATGGCATGATGTAGTAGAAATAATTGCACTTTTACAAAGTTGACTACACTATACATGTAGTACATTGTTGAAATGCAATCGTATTCACACTACATGTACCTGGCCTGGCCAGGCAGTTTATAAACAAACATGCAGCAATTTAGATTATTTAAAGGCACTGGACACTATCGCTAATCACTTCAAAATTATTGTGAGCTGTTGATAGTATAAAACATTGTGAGACACGACTCCCTCTAAAGTAACGTAGTTTTTGAGAAAGAAGCAAATGCTCACTAAAATATTTGAATTTTGAGGCCTCGAAACTAAGCATCTTAAAAGCACACAACTTGTGCGACAAGGGCGTTTTTTTGTTCCATTGTACTCTCGCAACTTCAACGATCAATTGAGCTAAAATTTTCACAGGTTTGTTGAGATACACCAAGTGAGAAGACTGGTCTTTGACAATTACCAATAGTGTCCAGTGTCTTTAAAAATCACAAAACTTGTTCATCTATACACTCAGAATTTTGTCTTTCACATTTAATCATTTATTTTATCAATACGTTTAAAGGTATTTAAATGAAAGGATGTTATCGGGCATGGCATGATGTAGTAGAAATAATTGCACTTTTACAAAGTTGACTACACTATACATGTAGTACATTGTTGAAATGCAATCGCATTCACACTACATGTACCTGGCCTGGCCAGGCTGTTTATAAACAAACATGCAGCAATTTAGATTATTTAAAGGCACTGGACACTATCGCTAATCACTTCAAAATTATTGTTAGCATAAAAACTTACTTGTTAACGATCAATGGAGAGCTGTTGATAGTATAAAACATTGTGAGAAACGGCTCCCTCTGAAGTAATGTAGTTTTTGAGAAAGAAGTTTCTCACTAAAATATTTGGATTGGATTTCTTAGATATTGATTTTGAGGTCCCGAAATCAAGCATCTGAAAGCACACAACTTGCCTGACAAGGGCGTATTTTCTTTCATTATACTCTCGCAACTTCAACGAGAGAATAATTTAAAATAAATACATGTAGATAGGCCCTAACTAAACAACATTTTGAATGAGTATCAAATAATTCATATTCTAAAAAGAGAAGCACTATAAACTGGGTGATAAAATATTTGATTGATATAGTAACAAGTTTTGCTCACTAAGCAACCTTTTAAAAGCGCTATAATAATATAATATATATGGAGTCATAGAGCGCACATTTTAAAAAACATGCTCATGGTGCTTCAGCAATTTCTTTTCATTATAAAATTGCAATAATTGAATTATTTGTATGATTCTGTTTGCAGATTTTGGTCGCTAACGAGATGGCATGTGAGTTATTCTGTTATAGCACGAATGAACTAGTTGGAATGAAGATGTCAAGTTTATTATCAGTGAATGATCGTAAGCAACCTGAAGCTTTATGTGAGCAACATCTTGAAGATAACGGGGAAGTCGTCATGGTGTCAGGTAAAGTGGTAAGTATTATCTACAACCCTTCAACCTTCATTTCAGGAGGAGGCCGAGCAGTTCTAAGAGCACACCAGACTCAAGCTCTGTTCAGCAGAGTGTGGGTTCGTGTCCTGGTCTTGACACTTGTGTCCTTTCAAGCAAGGCACTTAATCAAAATAGCTGCGTCCTTCGGATGAGACTTTAAGCCGTTGGCCTCAGGTCTTTTGTAATGCACAAAAAAAAACAGGAAAAGAGAAGAGGGTTCACCGCATATTGCACCACAGCACCTTGTAAACCATTACATGGTGCTATAAAGGAATAGGTCTCATAATTCAAAATGTACCTCCACATGTTACTTGCAGGACAACCAGTTATTGGTTACGAAAATGAGTTCATCACAAAACTGAATTTGACTTTAGAGTCCCTCTTCAATCAATGTAGTTTTTTTCACAACGGCGTTTGTGATTTCTATTTTGCATTTTCCATTATTGTATGATAATAAAAATTAAAATAATAGTGGCCTCTAACAGAGCGCACAGGTCCGTCCGGCAAGACGCTCATGGCGATGTACAAGCAAAATACAAATTACAAAAGAAAGTACAATATATATTATATATATATATACAACATACTGTCAAGGTATTGTTTTTTATGTTGTCCATGTTTTTTATTCTTGCCAGTTTGATGCAGTAGATGCTAATGGTTTAGTCATACCAATCTCTCTATGGATGAAGAAACTAACCTCAGATGAAAACCCCAGATGTCTAGTGGTCATGGAACCAGTAGAAAGGAGCTCAGCTAAGTTGTCATTCGACAGCAAGGTATGCACTCATAGACCTTTTCTTTTGTTGATAAACAAACTGCCTTGGACGAACAAATGTTAGTTAAACACTCAATCGTATTAACAGATGTTTTAACAAAATTTAACATTTTCTGCAAACTTTCTGTTTAAAAAAATACCTCCCATAATTAGTTGTATTGTTTTCAACAAAATCAACACAATGTTTGAATATTTGTGTGCATTGTTACAAACAGTAGTGATGTATTTTTGATTTGCATTTTGGGCTTTCTATAGTATTTTAAACTGGGTTGGCAAAAACTTGGACTGTGACTTTGCAAAAGAAAGGTCTATTGCTTGATGGATTCAGTCACTCCACAAGATAGACTTGCCCCCTGTCCTTATCAGCAAGGATACTCCATCTCAAAGTCAGGTTTAGGCGACTTTGTAGAAGTTACACTCGGAATACTGTATGTTTGGAACACAGAGCGAGTCAATGGGGTCAATCCTCTATTTGATAATAATAATAATAATAATAATATAAAATTTATTAGGCGCACAGTATCTGGAAGGTACCATTCATTATTAAAAC
Source organism: Asterias rubens (assembly GCF_902459465.1). NCBI lineage: Eukaryota > Metazoa > Echinodermata > Asteroidea > Forcipulatida > Asteriidae > Asterias > Asterias rubens. The sequence goes on from NC_047077.1 coordinate 5,946,869, forward strand.
CTTGTTTTAATGTGTCGGTGCGGAAACATTTGAAACTATGGAAACTTTGGATCTCACTTTAACTCTCTCAAATGTACACACAAAACAATGTTATATAAATCCCTTGCATATGACTTCACACGAGATCCAAACAGTGCCCTCACTGTGGTCAATGACGACCTGTCATTGGCTGAGAGTTGTTTGTGGTGCCATTGTTTGACTTGAAACAGGTACTTGAGCGAATTTGTTTTTGACGGGAATGCTATTTAATCTTGTTTATAACGTGTTTGTTTACCATTTAAATGTAATTTTGATATTTGTAAACTTCTGAATTTTTCGTATTGGAGCTCCCCCACTTATATTGAAACATGACGGAAGGATTCCCTTAAAGGAACACGTTGCCTTGGATCGGTCGAGTTGGTCCTTGAAAAGCGTTTGTAACCGGTTTTTATAAAATGCATATGAGTAGAAAGATGTTGTAAAAGTAGAATACAATGATCCACACAAACATGCCTTGAAATTGCACGGTTTTCCTTTACCTCGTCGACTAACACAGTCGGCCATTTATGGGAGTCAAATTTTTGACTCCCATAAATGGCCGACCGTGTTAGTTCGCAAAGTAAAAGGAAAACCACGCAATTTCGTGGCAAATTTGTAGTCTACTTTTAAAACATCTTTCCAACCATATGCATTTTATAAAAAACTGTTACAAACGCTTTTTAAAGACCAACTCGTCCGATCCAAGGCAACGTGTTCCTTTAAATGGACCTCTTAGGGTTAAATGTATCACTTTCAATTCAATTCAAGGTATTTTATTCAAATATTTGTAGCCAAAGGCTAAATTACAATTGAGTTTACAAGGTAAAAAAACATCAAGATTACATACATTGAAGGGAAATATACAAAACATTAAACCAACATAAAACTTAAATAAGAATGAAGGAGATTGGCAACTGCAATAGTGGCATGGTATAAATAACACCTATCAAAAAATCAAATTATGCGGAAAAGAAACACAAAGTTACAGACTTTAACATAAATTAGCTAATAAAAATTAAAACTTATAGTATATCTCCATCATATCTGGTTGAACTTGTACATTCCCACAACTCTGATACCGCTAATGCATACAGGCAACGACTCCGCTCATCAGCTGATCAGACCCGGCTTTCCGTTCCTAGAACTAGACGGAAAGCTGGGGATAGCTCATTCTCCATAGCTGCCCCTCGCCTATGGAATGAGCTCCCCGCGGGTCTGAGAGAGGCGATCTCGTTGCCTGTGTTCAAAAACCTCCTCAAGATGTTTCTGTTTCCCCACCCATCCTAGTTTGTTTGTTTCTCTTTTTTGTCATAGTCTCATGTAAAGCGCTCTGTTCTCCGTAGAGCGCTATATAAATGCTTTGTATTATTGTTATTATTATTATTATTATTATTATTATTATTATTATTATTAGTATTAAATGAATGTTTTTTGTTTTCATATTACAGGGCTACATTGTTGAATCTGATCAACAATTTGCATATCTCCATGGTTTCACATCAAATACAGAAGTAATTGGTATGCCAATCAAGCAACTGATTCCATCTATCCAACTCCCTCCCTCTGGAGCAAAACTTCCCAAGGTAACTTTTCTTTTCTCTACACTTTGTTTTTCACTTAGAGTTAATTTCCCGTCAGCAAGGTCTATTGCGGACTTGGCTCATTTCAAACCTTAGCTGAGCATTTTACATATCAGCATTTGCAGTGTTGAACCATTCTTTGCTTCAAGGGACATGTTGCCTTGGATCGGTCGAGTTGGTCTTTGAAAAGCGTTTGTAACCATATGTTATAAAATGCATATGATTAGAAAGATACATTAAAAGTAGAATATAACACGGTCAGCCATTTATGGGAGTCAGATTTTCGACTCTCATAAATGGCCGACAGTGTTAGTTCGCAAAGTAAAAGGAAAACCACGCAATTTCGAGGCAAATTTGTGTGGATCATTGTATTCTACTTTTAATGCATTTTGTAACAAATGTAAACAAACACTTTTCAAAGACCAACTCGACCTTATCCAAGGCAACATGTTCCTTTAACTTTATTTCCAGAGGTTAGCAAGCAAATTCTTCTTGTGCCAGTGATGAGAACATTCAAACTGTTATCTTAATTCAAACCTTTAAACAGGGTAACTCACAGAGAGCAGAGTTGTTGACTTTCTTTCACTTCCTAAAAACCTTTTTCAAACAGTACTACTTTAATCACTTAGTACATCTCTGGTTCTGGTTTTAGGAGGTGAAGAAACAGCGAATAACGGGACGGACCAAAGATGGCGTCAGTTTCCCGATTAGTCTGCTCATTAAGAATCAGACCTCTCCATCAATACCTGAAGATGAAGGGCAGAGAGATAGTAACAACAGGCTACAAGAAGACCAAGGTAAAACCCCCATCTTACCCAACTAGTTCTCACACTATGTTCTCAAGTCCCTATCATACCAGATTCATTCTCAATTTGTTGTGAAGCCCCCATCACTGCAAACTCTTTCCGACTACGTTCTGAAAAATGTAGCGAATGGTGCTGAAAGCAAGCCGAGTGGATGAAGTAGCAACATTCTACGATCTTTTTCCGAACTTCATGGACAGGCTAGGACGGGTTTGATCGAAATGGTGCTCCAGAACTTTGAGCCTGCTCAAAATTATCGGGCGACCATTCCGTCCTGCAAATAGATGGAGGGGCAATGTACTAAAAATGATAAGGACGTACTAGGAGTGGAATTACTGTAATTTGATCGTACAACAGACATGCTAGACGTGGTGCAGTTGGGCATCATCCGGATGTACATGGGTCAAAGACCGGGTCGGTTCGTAGCATGTTCATCCCGTTTACAGACAGACACTACTCATTACCAGAATTTACCCGACGAGAGTCACAAAATAGACACTGTCCAGCTGTATGTTCTTCCCAGACCAGACTAAACCTGATTTAAGATTTTGTTAAGGACGGGTTTGGACATTTTGAGAGCAGGCCATGTTTTGGCTGATATAGTCTTTAAATGGTGAAATCATTCTTGCCTCTTGTTATATTTTCAGATGAGTACCAGTCGTGTGGTGTGGTCTACCAGGCTAGCATGTGGGTCTTTACTAACATCAGTGGTATGGTGTCCTTCAATCAAGATGGTACTATACACAGCGTTAATAATAACTTCTCTCTCATGATGTCTGGCTACTCACATCAAGAACTTGTTGGACAGGTGAGATACATGTAGGCTCAATAAGAATTATGACCGTACAACTTATTCAAGAGAAAATAGAATTAGCCCTTGTAAATTGCGTACCAACTGAAAGGACCTGCGGCTGGAATAAGGGTCATGTATAAACTAGAAATGCCAGTTCACTTACCTCATTCAAGATAATCCTTAAAGCCATTGAACACTTTTGGTAAACAGAATTGTCCGAAGGCCCACACGTCGTGTATCACAACTTATATATAAAATAACAAACCTGTGAAAACTCAGGTTCTAGCAGGCTTGCTAACTATTAATCTTTGCCTCAGAGCCTTAGAGCAAACGTTTGATTTTGACGCTTTATAAATTTGACTTCTGAATGATTTATTGAGTAATTTAATTTTAATCTTTTGTCTGCTCTTTTTTGAATTTCCTGTGTTGTTTTCATATTTTAATAGATGTTGAATTTGCATCGGGGATAAAGAATATTAAATTTTGGGTTTTACCCATACACCCCGATGTGTGTAAGCACTGTATACTCAGTACCTTCCCGAGTCCTCTGAAAAAAATTACAGGCATATTACTTTGGTGGGATTGGGACCCACAACCCTTGCATCTCCAGAGCAGTGTCAAACCAACTAGACTTACATGTACCAACTTGTTTTATTTTATTGCACACAGCATATAACATTCTTAGTGCCAGAGTTCTATGAGCATTTAGATTTGATTGACGATGGCTCAATGCCACTTCCACCATTTGATGACGACGATGATGAGTTTATACCCTACCCAAGTAGACCATCATCGGAACCATTGATGAGACCAGAGAGCTGGCAGGCTAAACAAGATAACGTCATGCGACAGGTGTCGTTAGGTGAGTTAACCAAGAAAGGTATTGGGAGGGTAGGGGGTACAGGGGGTAGGTCAGACAAGATACGTCATACAACAGGTGTCGTTAGATGAGTTAACCAAGAAAGAGACTGGGAGGGGGTATAGGGGATGGGTTAAACAAGATAACTTCATGCAACAGGTGTCGTTAGATGAGTTAACCAAGAAAGAGATTGGGAGGGGGGTATAGGGGATGGGTCAGACAAGGTAACGTCATGGACAGGTGTCATTAGGTGAGTTAACCAAGAAAGAGATTGGGAGGGGGGTACAGGGGATGGGTCAGACAAGATAACGTCATGGACAGGTGTCATTAGGTGAGTTAACCAAGAAAGAGATTGGGGGTACAGGGGATGGGTCAGACAAGATAACGTCATGGACAGGTGTCGTTAGATGAGTTAACCAAGAAAAAGATTGGGGGTACAGGGGGTGGGTCAGACAAGGTAACGTCATGGACAGGTGTCATTAGGTGAGTTAACCAAGAAAGAGATTGGGAGGGGGGTGTAGGGGATGGGTCAGACAAGGTAACGTCATCGACAGGTGTCATTAGGTGAGTTAACCAAGAAAGAGATTGGGAGGGGGGTATAGGGGATGGGTCAGACAAGATAACGTCATGCAACAGGTGTCATTAGGTGAGTTAACCAAGAAAGAGATTGGGAGGGGGTATAGGGGATGGGTTAGACAAGATAACGTCATGCAACAGGTGTCATTAGGTGAGTTAACCAAGAAAGAGATTGGGAGGGGGTATAGGGGATGGGTCAGACAAGATAACTTCATGCAACAGGAGTCATTAGGTGAGTTAACCAAGAAAGAGATAAAAGTGGGGGGGGGGGTACAGGAAGAGGGTAAGACAAATCAGCATCAATCATCTATAGGTGACCTTTTGTTTTCTTGATGATGATATGTTGAACTAAAATTGCTTTGATATTGTAATTACAGATCCCAGTGCCTTTACTTCCTCTGCATACAACCCCATAGCTGCACAACTCGCTGACCAGCAACAAGCCAAGACAGCCAACCTTCCTAAACAATCGACCTCCTTATCATCGGGAATCTCAGATCCAGGGAAAGGTTCATCCGACGGCAGAGCTGATATCAGAGGTCTGGTCCTTCCTGATCTGGTCTTAGACAGGTACAAGACTCTTTTCATCTTTCTATCGAGAAAATAAAATTAGCAGTTGCAAACTGCTTACCAAATGAAAAGGACCTCTGGTATAAATGCAAACAAAGTTAATGGCCCGACTATTCGACCCTAGAATAGTCTCTGATAAGGCCAAAAATTAGACCATCAACTAATTTGTTCCTTTTCCTATCACGTCATTCATTTGGTCAATGGCAAATTGTTTACTTTCTGCTTAGATGTTGTTTTCAGTATGATTCCATTGTGGTTTATTATGTAGTTTTCTGATTAATTAATATTATGCATTTCCGGTAGTTTATTTATATGATTGTGCTTTATTAATTTTGTCTGTAGTGCATGTATTCAAAATGAATTTCCTCCATGGTAGGACCAATAAAAATTGAATTGAATTGTATTGAATTAAATGGGATACAAATGGTAGAACCCAATGGTAGGTGTTTGGGGAACCTTAGGGAGCAGCAGATTTAGGCTGTGTTTGAATTAGCGGCTACAGCTTGTTACAAGATACTGCCGTAGATTTCACAAAACTCTTCCTAACTTAAGACTAATTATAGGACTTAGGACGAGTCCCAACCCTACACTGTAGCATGCAGACCTTAAGATTAATCCTAAGTTAAGACGAGTTACTCGTCCTAACTCGAGATAAGACGAGTCCTAACTCTTTGTGAAATCGACCCCTGGGGTGTTACGCTTTCACATCAACTTAATTTATATTGCATTTCAGAATTTTTATTTAAAGATTGATAACAAGTTATTTTCTGACACCAGGCCATCCACTGCTGATCTTCTGAACGAGGCAGAGAGAATATTTGACACAGTTGATAAAGCTAATCGTGGCAGTCAACGGACGTTTAGTTCTAGCACCAATGAGCTTCTGGAATCTGCTCCGTCATTCGTTGACGATTGTAAATCAGAAGATGGTATCGAAAGGTGAGATCTCTCTCAAATAAATGTTTAATTAAATCTTGGGTTGAAGAAAGAAAAGTTTTGCTACAGCTTGATTTGAGCCTGCCATCTCCGGATCAATGTGCAGACGCTCTACATGTACCAACTGTTATAGCTAAGTACCCTTAATTTGGATGGTCTTCTCCAGCTGGGCCGAAGGAATGGAACAAATCACCCAAGCTCATCAGGGAATCATCTAACTGCCATTTTCGAAAAAAAAACCTACTTTTTCAGTCAGCCTCGTCATTAATCCTTTGCTGTTTATCTTTCTTTCCTTGCTTTGTTCTTGTTTTATTTATTGTTCGGCGCTTTGATCTGTGCTAAAGCCGCTATATAAATACCTATATTACTATTATTATTATTATTATTATTATTATTATTATAAAAGATCTCAACAAAATAGATAGACAATTTAGTGCTTGATAGCACAGTTGGCAAATATTTGTAAGGGACTTGTCAAAGGAGGGAACTTTTGCAAGCTACTTGGAGGCAACCAACTGCATTACATGCTACAAGAACACTTTGGTAGCACATGTTCACTTTTTCAAACAATGTCTTACAATCCCAAGAATTATAATTATGTGAGAATTTAAATGTGAATTGATTTTCTTTTGGGAGATTGCCTGGAACTGGGTGCCTGTTAATTGCCTCGTGTGACATGTCCCTTAGTGTGAACAGATTTGTTAAAACCAATTGAAAATGCGTATAGTCTGATTGAATTCTTGTGTCATTAGTCCACGTAGATTCCTTGGAGTGTCACCCCCTGGGAGCAGTCATGCGAGTATGGAAGTGAACTGTAGTGGTACTCCAGATGGTCTGAGTGATATATCCTCCTTAGGATTTGAATCATCAGAGAGAGGCAGCGTGAGTGAAGAGATCGTTCCAGGAGAAGGTCCCTTAGGGGAAGACTTCCTGTGTAAGAGGAATTCCAACGCTGACTTGACGACGCAGAAAGGTTGTAATCTTACAGCTCAGAAACTACAGGAGCATGTTCGGCTTGGGGAGAAGCTTAGGGTCATGGACTGGGAGAAGGAGAAAGAAGACGAGGGTGGAGAATCGGGAGTAGCTTCTGAAGGTCAAGCATCGTCAGGAGTTGCTTCAGATGGTCTGGCATCGTCGGGAGAAGCACCAACACCAGATGATGCAACTGAGCCACAAATCGTTGACGATAGCTCATCAACTATTGAATCAAAACATGAGCAGGATGAGGCGCTTACGTCACCGTGTGTTCCTTCGTTAAAGATTTTAGCCGAGAGGAATGTAGACTCTGAGCCTGTGAGTCCGTTACAGCTACTCGATGATAACTCAGTTCATAGTGATGATGAAGAGGCTGTCATCACAGCGCGTAGGGTCAGCTCAGGATCAGGTGGATCCCAACCTAAGCCTGCTTGTAAATTCCTAGAGAAAAGCGTCAGCTTTGAAGAAGGTCACTCTGAGATCCGCACCGAGAAATGGACTGGGGGTAAACTGGACGCCACGCCTCCGAGTGTGCCGAGAGAAGCGTGGGGTTTCAGTGAAGCAGACACCGATAAAGCAGTCAATAACAATGTGAATATTAACAATAGTAATTTATTAGGAGATGTGCTGAAGACTCCAGAAGATAGAATTGAGGGAGAGTTTTTGAACTTGGCGACGTCTACACCTGCTAGTAAGGTGATGAGGCAGACGTCTGCGATGTCGTTGCCTCCGATTCCAGAGGGTAGCTTCATGGGGCAATGCAAGCACAGGGACGGCTCATACCTAGGTAAGTTATTTTATTAATAATAGTCTGATGACCTGAGCATTACTTCATGGCTCTACTTATGTCCAAATTCTGCGCTTACTATCACAATTCTCCACTTACTGTGCAAACCACAAATTTCTGCGCTAACTGTGTAAATTAAGAACGCATAGTAACGTGTGGAGTCTGTAGGGACACAAGCAAACATTTTCTGCTAACCCATGAAATACGCTTGGAGTAAGTGCCTAGTGTCCAGTGCCTGTAAACCCGGTCAAATGTTCATAGAAACTACTTTTTCGAACAAACTTTGGAGCAAGAATATTGTTTTGTTTTTTGTGGTGGTTTTGTTTCCTAATGCCTTTTGAAATCTTTTTCTGCCATCCAGGTATTATATTCCAAATCAAGATAGTTCAGCTGGAAGATGATGCTGTCTTATATTGTATGTGGATGTCACGTGACCCGTCGGATCCTGGGGAGGGTGGTCGATGTACTTCCAATCTCACCTTAGCTTCTAGCTTTAGTAGTACCTTCAATGCATCGGTGACTGGTGTTAGTCTGGGAGAGGTAGGTTTAACTCGGGTAGTTGAAAAGTGGTAGTTGCAATTTGATAGCAGCAGATCGAGACTTGGACACTAGTTGCACTAGTCACACAAGTCGCCCATGCCTATTGACCCAATTCACCTGACATCATCATCGAATAATCTTGGATGCGCCATATTGGTGGGCAATGTCACTGTGCGTTATTCAGTGAAGTGCGCATTTTAGGCGACGCAACGTTTACACAAAAACCTAAAATTGCCAACCAAAATGGTGAGCGTGGCACAGTCGCCGCATGTGACGTGCGTGCAAGGGTTCATATAATTGGTAAGAATCATATACTGCTGTTCATTTTAGCTGTAAATTCTCAGCAAGAAGACACTGTGTTCAGCTGAACATTTCACATGCAACTCTAAAGGAACACTTTGCCTTGGATCGGTCAATTTGGTCTTTGAAAAGCGTTTGTAGCCGTTTTTATAAAACGCATATGGTTGGAAAGATGTTTTAAAAGTAGAATACAATTGATCCACACAAATTTGCCTCGAAATTGCGTGGTTAGTTCGCAAAGCAAAAGGAAAACCAGGCAATTTCGAGACAAATTTGTGTGGATCATTGTATTTTACTTTTAAAACATCTTGCCAACCATGCATTTTATAACAAACAGTTACAAACGCTTTTTATACTGCCAACTCGTCCGATCCGAGGCAACGTGTTCCTTTAATTGTATCTTTCCTTTTAACTAGCCTATAAATCATCATTTTGTTGACAATAACCAATCCATGACCCAACCTGTAAGTCACAAAACTAATTAACTAAAGCCCAGGTTTCACAGTACTCTCTGCGACTGCGAACGCGATATGAATTTTGACGTCACAGGGCTGTTTTCGCAGTGAATGTTTCGCAGGAGTTGAGCACACGTCAACTCGCGCAAATTATTTGTTGTGAATTTGTGCCGTCAAAATTAGTTCCACGTTCACAGGAAGTATGAACCGGGGCTTAAAGGTGAGCGCCTGAACTTGCTCTTTGTGTTCGTCTGACAGACATAGTTTTCTTGATTATAAAATGAGTGTTTATTCTATTCCATACGATCTCTCCGATCTTCTAATATTTGTATGTTTCAGGTTTCTAAGAGTAGTTAATCATGGGGCGATACACTATGTAGGTCATTTTCCCATGCTGGACCCACATTCTGGAATGATTTACCTCTTCAAATTTGCAACATTTCTAGTCTCAATACTTTCAAGATTAAGTTAAAAACCACATTGTTTACTGTCGCTTATGTGTAATTGTTATATGTCTCATTTTCCTTTGCTGTGTGTGGTTTCCCCTCTTGTGCGCCTTGAGCACCTCATTTGGTGGATTTTTGCGCCTTATAAATGTGACCCACTCTGTGAAAATGAGTCACATGTCGCCCAATGCAATACTAAGTTATGGACAGTTTAATGTGGAAAATGTTAAATAAAATAAAAACTTTTGTATTCTTTTGCACACAATGGTAGTTTACAATATCATTTTACTTGTAATTCGTTTTTCACAAAAAATGGTGTAGTGGCTAATTTCAAACGGGAGTAACTCAGCAACGTTATACACCCCCAAAGCTTAGACACATACCAAATTACTGCTGCTGATGTGTTCTTTCCAACCATGCATATAACTCAATTCCTGAAATTGCCTACATCTGACTCATTTTCACAGAGCGGGTCACAAATATTCTTTATTATTATTATTATTATTATTTATCAGGCGATAGCGGCTAAAGCTAACAATCTAAGCACATCATCATGTCCAGAGGAAGAGGACATTAGTCTGAGCCATGGAGCCTATGAAGAGAAATACACAACGCTTCAGTCTATCGGTAAAGGAGCTTTTGGATTTGTTAAAATGGCCACTAGGAAACAAGATGGCACTCTGGTAAGTGAACAAGTTAAAGACAATGGACACTATTGGTAATTGTCCAAGACCAGTCGTCTCACCTGGTGTATCTCAACATATGCATAACATAACAAACCTGTGAAAATTTGAACTTAATTGCTCGTCGAAGTTCTGAGATAATAATGGAAGAAAAAGCACCCTTGTCACACAAAGTTGTGTGTTTTCAGATGCTTGATTTCAAGACCTCAAAATCTGATTGTGAGGATTAGATTTAAAATCAAATTCAACTGTTTTAGTGGAAAATTACTTCTTTCTAAAAAACTACGTTACTTCTGAGGGAGCCATTTGTCACAATGTTTTATACTATCAATAGCTCTCCATTGCTTGTTATACCAAGTAAGTTTGTATGCCAACAATGATTTTGAGTGATTTCTTCTGAGTTGGTGTGGTTCTACGATCAGAGCATAATGATCGAAACTACGAGTTGAAACCAACGGTTCTTTTCAGAACCACCCCAACTTATTTAGAGATAATTATCGCATGGTGTTACTGAAAACCTTTTCATATCGTATTTCCACCATTCAAAGTTTCAAATTGGCAAATCATTTGGTTCTGCCTTCACAGGTTATCGTGAAGTTTATTCGAAAGAAGAAGATATTGAAGGAGAATTGGTTGGATGATGCAGAGTTTGGTCGAGTCCCTTCTGAGATTGTGATGCTGTTAAGATTCTCACATCCTAACATTGTGAAGGTAAGACGCAGTTCTCAGTAAACTGTCCTTCATCGCCGACTTGCTCTTTGCTTTTATATTTGAGCATCAGGGACCAATTTCATGAAGCCTGTAAGCACAAAAAACTTGCTTAGCACAACAAATGTTGCTAAGCAAAAACAGGTTACCAGCCGGACAACCATTTTGCGAGTGGTACATGTACCCGGTCATTTCTTGCTTAGTCAAGAAATTTGCTAAGCAGAATTTTTCGCCTAACAGCTTTGTACATTTCTTTGCTATTTATTTTATTGATTGATATTTTCTTTAGGGCTTGAAGCCTTGCAAAAGATACTATAAACATGCTCATATTTTGCTTGTATATTTCTGTGCTATTTATTGATCGATCGATATATTTCCTTTGTGGTCTTAAAGCCTTTCATAAGGTACTATAAACCTGCTCATATTTTGCTTGTAAATTTCTCTGCTATTCATTAATTGATTGATATATTATTTACTTTGTGGTCTTAAAGCCTTTCATAAGGTACTATAAACCTGCTCATATTTTGCTTGTATATTTCTCTGCTATTTATTGATCGATTGATATATTATTTACTTTGTGGTCTTAAAGCCTTTCATAAGGTACATTACTATAAACCTGCTCATACTTTGCTTGTAAATTTCTCTGCTATTCATTAATTGATTGATATATTATTTACTTTGTGGTCTTAAAGCCTTTCATAAGGTACTATAAACCTGCTCATATTTTGCCTGTATATTTCTCTGCTATTTATTGATCGATTGATATATTTACTATGTGGTCTTAAAGCCTTGCATAATTAGGCACTATAAACATGTTCATATTTTGCTTGTGAATTTCAGTGCTATTTATTGACTGACATATTTTCTGTAGGGCTTGAAGCCTTTCATAAGGCACTACTATGAACATGCTCATATTTTTCCAAATTTGTGTACTTTCTTGTAGTGCTCAGAAGCCAAGTGCATAAGTCACTATAAAAGTATCCTCATATTTTGTAGATTAAACGTGTCATGACATGTGTTTAAAATAAATCCGTAATTCTCGTTAACGAGAATTGATATTGTTTTACTGTTTTCTCAAAAAGTAAAGCATTTCATGGAATAATATTTCAAGAGAAGTATTTCACCACTAGCTTCTGTAAACCCTGTAAGTTATTTGTAAATCTGTAAAAAAAAAAATTGTTTTTCTGTACCGAAAGGGTCCAATGGCTTTAAGTCATAACCCTGCCCGGGAACAGCTGTTTAAGATCTGATTGCCTCTCTGTTATCCCATTCTTCATAACCAAAGATCTGCAGTCATTGCTGTTCATAATCCTTGATTGTATTGCTTTATTTCCAAAGGTTTATGAATTTACTGAGAATGAGGAGTTCTTTCAGATGATTATGGAGAAACACGGTTCTGGGATTGATCTGTTTGAGTTTATAGACAGACAACCAATTCTAGATGAAGCGTTAGCGAGTTACATGTTCAGACAGGTAAATATAAATTCCATCTGTAAAGTTTAGCTTGTCAAAAGAAGTTACTGGCCTGACATTTTCGACCCTAGCAGAGTCATTCTTGACCGCTAAATCACAACAAACACAAACATGAACCGGTATTACTAAGTGTAACATAAGCAGTGAAGCGGAAATGCATGACTTGACCGAGAGAGTCAGAAAGCACTGAAAAAAAGCAAGGGGTAAACAATGAATAGGCATATGTTACACTTATTAGTTACAATGTTCATTTTGTTAAGCCTTCGAGAAAGACTCTGCTAGGGTCAAAACGTCAAGTTTACTTTATCTTATTTTTGATAAGTCTTGTTCCATCCTGACAACCCTACCCCTCCCCCCTCCCACAGTGACATCCATTAAACATAATTAGCGCCCACTATTGTCATACCTCTACAACTTTGCAGCCTTATTATCCTAAATCATTTGCTTTAATATCCTCTATTAAAACATTCACCCTTAATTTTTTAAGAAACTTTGGGCTCCCCAGGGTCTTCAAAGGCAATGGACACTACAGATAATTACTCAAAATAACTATGTTAGCATAAAAACATGGTAACGAGCAATGGAGAGCTGTTGATAGTATATAACATTGTGAGAAACGGCTCCCTCTGAAGTACATGTTTTTTTAGCAAAAGGTAATTTTTCACTCAATTATAGTTATTTGAAGGCCTGAATTCCTTTTTTCAGGCGTGCGAAAGCAAACAATATTGTGCAACATGGGTGGGGGTTTTTTCTTTCATAATATCTTTGCAACTTCGATGACCAATGGGAGACTTTTGGGACTCTTGGTGGCAGCAGATTTACCAGGTAAAATCCATTGTTCTTGTTAATATGCGCGTGCTCAGAACAACGTAAACAATGGAAATTTACCTGGTAAGTCTGCTGCCACCTAGCGTTCACAAGTCTCTCATTGATATAAGCCCAAATAATCACAGATTTGTTATTTTATGCTTAATGTTGGGATACACCAAGTGATTGGTCTTTGACAATTACCAAACGTGTACCTTCCCTTTAAAGGCAGTGGATGATATTGGTAATTACTCAAAATAATTATTAGCATAAAGCCTTTCATGGTGACGAGTAATGGGTAGAGGTTGATGGTAACATACATTGTGAGAACGGCTCCCTCTGAAGTGCCATAGTTTTTGAGAAAGGAGTAATTTTCCTAATTTGATTTCAAGACCTCAGATTTAGAACTTGAGGTATCGAAATCAACCATTTAAAGCACACACTTCGTGTGACAAGGGTGTTTTTTCTTTCATTATTATCTCCCAAGTTCGATGACCGATTGAGCTCAAATTTTCACAGGTTTGTTATTTTATGCATATGTTGAGATACACCAACTGTGAAGGCTAGTCTTTGACAATTACCAATAGTGTCCACTGCTTTTAAAGCCATTGCTTTGCATTATGTTGGGTTGATGCCTTGTACCAGCTGCTTCTAATTGATTGAACCACTTCTACCTTCAGGTTGTTGCTGCTGTGTCGTACATCCACGATAAAAACATCCTCCATAGAGACATTAAGGATGAGAACTTGATCTTAGATGAACGGTTCCATATCAAGCTGATTGACTTTGGTTCAGCTGCTCATATGGAACCAGGAAAACTCTTCTCTACATTCTGTGGAACTCTTGAATACTGCTCACCAGAAGTACTGCTCGGGAACAAGTAAGTGCAGCTGCACGGGGTGTCGTGGCCGAGCGGATAAGAGCACCGAGCACATTCAAGCTCTGGTGATTCTGTTCAGCAGAGTGTGGGTTCGAATCCCGGTCGTGACACTTGTGTCTCTGAGCAAGACACTTCACTATTATTGCTTCTCTCCACCCAGGGGTAAATGGGTACCTGTGGAGGGCAGAGTTAGTTCTTGTGATTGATTAGCTTAGTGCGCTACATATTTTGCGGCACAGGCTGTATACTCCCCAGGGAGCTGAGATGGTTTAAGGAATGATTTGAGGCCCAGTGACCAGGGGTAATAATGTTGAAGCGTCACTGCTTGACGGGCCTGAGCGCTATATAAGAAGCCACTATTATTATTATTACTGATATTAAGTCTGTGGCTACAGCTACGGCTGTGGGTAGATGTCCGTTATCATGCATTGAGATATTGGACATCCTTAGCAACAGTCGTAGAGGTAGCCGTAGCTACTAATTCGGATATGGCCTTAGTCAGGATTGATCCATAAATGAAGTCACTTCATAGACCAGGGCTCAGTTTCATAAAGCTGCTCAAGCCAAAAAATGCAGCTAAGCACAACCAATACTATGCTTACTAAAATTCCTTGGCATCATCTGTGACTGGTACTGGTATCCTGCTTATTTTTTCTAAGCAGAAACTTTTTAAAGTCACCTGGAAATAGAATTTTTTTTCTTTCAAACATAAGAGTATATGCTTACGAACAATAAAACAATTTTTTTAGTAATTGTTTGTTACGATTTATATGTTTAAAAAATTTATAAAGTTGTTTGGGGGACTGACTCCGCCTACCCCTTTTGTGACGTCAATCGAGGCAGACTTTGCCTGCATGCGTATAGTAAACACACGTGCAAAGTACATGTACGTCCAAGTCGTGAGTTGGTACATTTCAAAAAGTGTTTTTCTGCATTCAGCAGCAATACACCTGGTCGGCATTGCCGGAAAAAACAAAACATTTTTTTTGGAAACGTACAAACTCACGACTTGGTCCGTACGTGTACTTTGAAATTGTGTTTACTCTACGCATTAAAGGCAAAGTCTGCCTCGATTGACGTCACGAACAGCACCCTCTCAGGTCGGGGTCTACTCTTAAATTTGTAAATAACATAAGAACTGGTTTTTTTAAACCTTAGTTAACTGTTTATTCACATTCCACTCATCAAAACACATATATTAGTGACAAAAGCTTTATTTTGAAAAATACCACTTCCAGGTGACTTTAAGCAACATTTTTTCTGTGCTAACACCTCTTTTCCTGATAAAAGCTCATGAAACTTTAATAAAGTGTTTTCTATAACGTGTAAGATTATTGTTCGCTTCTACCAATTGATTAGTGTTAATAATGTGATGTCATACATTGTTCTTTGACTCAGCACATCAATATCTTTATAATTTAACATTTACCAATCCATTACTTGTGGAAGTGTCGTGGCCGAGCGGTTAAGTGCATCAAATTCAAACTCTGGTGTTTCAGATCAGCAGAGTGTGGGTTCAAATCCCCAGCCGTGACACTTGTGTCCTTGAGCAAGACACTTAACAATTGCTTCGTCGATGGGACGTAAAGCCGTTGGTCCCATGTGTTGTGTAACGCATGTAAAAGAACCCAGCACACTTTTCCAAAAGATAAGGGGTTCGCCCCGGTGTTCCTGGCTATGGCTGCTGTATGCGCCGTAGCACCTTGTAAACCCTTATAAGGTGCTCAATAATTGGGTCTCAAAATTCATCACTGCAATTACCTATCCTTCTGAAAGTAAGCGCCTTGAGTACCTTGTTTGGTAGATACGTGCGCTATTTAAAAGACTTTGATATTAATATTATTATTATTATTACTTCCTTCAGTTACAAGGGACCTGAGTTGGAGTTATGGGCAATAGGAGTGACTCTATACACACTCATCTTCCAAGAAAACCCATTCTATGATGCCGAAGAAATCATTCAAGCCATTCTTAAACCGCCGTTTCCTGTATCAAATGGTAAGCTCATCGAACAGTGAAGTTTGAAATCATGCGATTAATTTCTAGTATCAAATGGTTCAATCAGCAAATAGCCGTTGTGTCAAATAGTTCGATCAGTTCTCAACTTTTCCATGTTTCAAATGGTGAGATCAGCAAATAGTTGTTGGGTGAAACCATATATAATCAAACTTGAACTAGTATCAAATGGTATTATCAGCAAACAGCTGTTGTGCGAAATCATTCAATCAATCATGACTGCCGTTTCCTGTATGAAGTGGTGCGATCAGCACAAAAATCAGTATAAACAATAACAATCATTCATCCAATAAAACATTCATCATACACAGTTATACATTCAGAACTCTTTTAAAATACTATTACTTTTTCAAAGGAGCAATTAAATTTTGCTTAAAGGCAGTGGACACCATTGGTTATTACTCAAAATAATTATTAGCATAATACCTTACTTGGTGACGAGTTATGGGGAGAGGTTGGTAATATAAAACATTGTGAGAAACGGCTCCCTCTGAAGTTGAGTACTTTTCGAGAAAGAAGTAATCTTCCAAGAATTTGATTTCGAGACCTCAGATTTAGAATTTGAGGTCTCGAAATCAAGCATCTGAAGGCACACAACTTCGTGTGACATGGGTGTTTTTTCTTTCATTATTATCTCGCAATTCGATGACTGATTGAGCTCAAATTTTCACAGGTTTGTTATTTTAATTATATGTTGAGATACAGCAAGTGAGAAGACTGGTCTTAGACAATTACCAATAGTGTCCAGTGTCTTCAAGTGTTTGCTAGTTCAATTAGCTGGTCTTGGCATCATTTGTTAAAACACCCCCAAATGACCAATCTTCAACCAATCAGAATGATCTAGTGAGGTTTGCGGTAACACCATGTAATGATAATCTCTATAAGTTGAGTTGAGGTGGTTCTGAAAAGAACTGTTGGTTTCAACTCAGAACCATCCCGACTCAATTAGAGGTTTTCATGAAACACATGGCTCCTGCTTACCGTAAGCAAAGAATCGGCGCTTGCGGAAGCAGAGAATTCCACTCTTACGTCAAGCGTATTTCACAGGTTAGTGCGTGTGTTACTAGGCATTCTTCGGTTACACCATAAGCACAGAAATTTGGCGCTTGCCATGTGATCGGAGAATGGTGATCGTAAGCACAGACTTAGTCCAAGTCTTTGACCAATCAGAATACATAAACTCTCATACGAAATTTACTAATGAATTTGAACGATGTTGTTTGTATTAGATTTGATGCAATTGATTGCGTGGTTGCTTCACCCTCCCAATCAGAATGCATAAACTCTCTTATGCAACTTACTAATGAATTTGAACGATGTTGTTGTTTGTGGTAGATTTGATGCAACTGGTTGCGTGGTTGCTACACCCAGAGCCTGAATGGCGTTGTACTCTACGTGATATGCAGAGCCATGCTTGGATAACACAGGCTGTAGATATCACTAAATACTCCTGGGAGTCCGTCCTGCCACCTGAAGGTATGTTGAGACAAATCAGTCAATCAATTAATCAATAAGATTCAATCAATCAGGGGCTTCCCTATTAGCCTTGTATCTAAATATCAGGGCGCACTTTCATGAAGCCTGTATGCACAAAAACCTGCTTAGCACAGGAAAATCTTGCTTAGCAAAAACAGCCAACAGTCCATAAAGTTTCCACTGTTGTGACTGGTGCCCCACTCATTTTGTGCTTGGCAGAGAAATTTGTCAAGCATTTTTTTATGCTAAACAAGCTGTTAAGCAGAAAATACTGCTTATAACAATGTTATGCTTGGCAGAAAAGAGCAGTATACCAGTCTTACATTGTACATGTGACATGGTATTTCGGTTGGTAACCTTATTCTGGTAAGCATATTTATTTTGTTCTTAGCTACTTTTTGTGCTTAAGCAGCTCTATGAAATTGGGCCCTGGTAGCCTCCTTGTATCTTAATATCAGGGGCCAATTTCATAGAGCTGCTTAAGCAGGAAAAGTAGCTAAGCGCAACCAAATTTAGCTTACCAGAATAAAGGTTACCAGCCAAACTACCATACTACATGTAAAATGTATGACTGGTATCTTGCTCATTTCTGCTGAGCAGAAAATTGTTAAGCAATATTTGCTGCTTAAGCAGCTCTATGAAATTGGGTCATGGCGGTTGGGTTTTAATAACAATAGTAAAACATTTACAATAGTAAAGCATTTATATAGCGCCTTTATGCAGTTCACAAACATACATAAATCAGCAACTACATTTTACAGGCTAGATAGACACTTAAAAAAGCTAACAACTCTATAAAAAAAACTAGACTTGTGGACAAGTCGTTAAATGTCTGTCACGGTGAGAGCATTCGGACTCTATTCCGAATCTCCCCACAATTTCTGCTGTATTCTCTCCAGACTCCTGGCCCAGCAAGACTACTGCTCCCATGAATACGGTCCCTGGGGAGTAGAAGTCGGCAACCAGCAGTTCGCGCGAAAGCAGTTATCTTGTGAGAGCAGTATTTAATTGCGGAAACCTGAATCATTACAACACCGCCCCAGCTCGACTATCTCACCGTGACAAACCATTAATGACTTGTCCACAAGTCTACTAAAAACTGGTTTAGTGGTGTTTGTTTACTTGTTTGTTTGTTGTTGTCTTTGTTTTCTGATGAGGGGGGGGGCATCGTCAAGGGGTTTTGGGCTAGCTTGATAGTTTGGGTAGTCTGATAGACATATCTGTTCCCTTTTAATATTGTTTGTTTTGAAGGTTATTTGCGTGTTTGTTTACTTTTGTTGTTTGTTGTTTGTTTTTGGAGGGGGAGGGGGAGGGAAAAGGTTTAGTTGGTAGTCTGGGAGTAACACATACCTGTTTCTGTAATACACTGTACTATGGTAGTTAGGGTGTACTATAATTTTAAGATCCCAGCATAGCATTAAGCCAATAACCATTTTCCCATTAACATTTAGCGCTTTTTCTCTCCTTTTCACGCTGCTTCCATTGCATAAAACCTTTGTATCAAATAAAGGGGAATCCCGTGAGATTTATGACTCCTCTCCCCCACCATCTGATCGAGAGTGCAGTGACCCCGACGATGAGTCAGAGAATTTATCGCATCTACGAGACGAATACGAGAGACAACTTTCTCTCTCAATGTGATCCAATACCTTGTTAGTCATGTATGTAGTGGGCGTAGGTACAGCTTTTAAATTCACCTAGAGATCATTATCATCCAACAACAGTCAATGGTTATCTCAATCATACCATTATCACTGAGTGTATAGACGATGTGACCTGTGTTTACATTTATACCGCCCTCTACTGAAAAAACACTGTATACGTCATGATTCGCTGGGCAAAAAGACACGTAGTCATGGTAAGATTGCATACCCTTTCTAGCTGGCTGCCAAAACACAAAGGTTTTGCCCGGCGGTATGCGCGCGAATCATGTTATGGTTTTCTTGTGACGTCAGTGGTCACATCGTCTATAGACGATGTGACCTGTGTCATCACTTGTTTACAAAAGAGCCACAGAGCCTGGACTTCCTGCAGGCGCGATTTGTACACAGCCGAATGGAAGAAGTCACAAAATCTTATATTTTATGGAGATTACACTGTCTAATTCTTATCAACTTTTGATATGATGAAAGGGGGCACATAACAAAACTTGTCCAGCTTTTACTTTGATGTGGAAATTATGACACAAAATGTCAACTTTCCCATACGACCTGTGCAGTATTGTGCCTGCCAGAATACTCAAAGAATGTACAAGGTCACACTTATTGTAAACAAGGTTCATATGGTCTATATGCAACAATTAAAGATACAGGGGTCCCTTTCACAAAGATAGTCCTAACTTGTGACTAGAAATCTAGTCCTTAAGGTAGGACGAGTAACTCATCTTAAAGGCAGTGGACACTCTATTGGTTAAATTACTCAAATAATTATTAGCATAAAACATTACTTGGTAACGAGAAATGGGGAGCTGTTGATAGTATGAAACATTGTGAGAAACGGCTCCCTCTGAAGTAACGTAGTTTTCGGGAAAGAAGTAATTTTCCACGAATTTGATTGACTTCAGAATTAGATTTTGAAGTCTCAAAATCAAGCATCTGAAAGCACACAACTTTGTGTGACAAGGGTGTGTTTTCTTTCATTATCTCGCAACTTCGATGACCAATTGAGCTCAAATTTTCACAGGTTTGTTAATTTATGCATTAACAAAGTGAGAAGACTGGTCTTTGGCAATTACCAATAGTGTCCAGTGTCTTTACCTCTTTGTGAAACCGACCCCTGGACACATTTGGTTATTGGCCTTAAGTCTTTCTCAGATTCAAATATTTTAGTGAGAAACTTCTTTCTCAAAAACTTCATTACTTCAGAGTTAAGAAGGAGTTGTTTCTTACAATGATTTATACTATCAACAGCTCTACTTTGCTTGTTACCAACTAAGCTTTTCAAACATTTAGTAATTACCAAACGTGTCCAGTGCCTTTAAAGACTAAAAAGTAGTTTAGAACCAAGCCTCATTATGAATCCAAGGTGGCTGCTGTGTGATAAAGATCTCATGGAAGGATGTTTTGTTTTCACTTCTGGATTTACTAACAGTTTGTGTCTTTCTTCACGTGTTTACAAATCTCAAACTTTCCTCTTTTAACTTTTCATTCCTCCGCTTTACACTTGCAGTTTCAATTTGAGTCGCACGTTTTGGCATATTGCTTGGGTAGTGTTTCGGCTACATCTTTTGTGTGATTCCTTTTGTTGCAATCCGTTCTTCACAGTCACTTTCTCACTTTCAGATCTTTTCCTCTGTGACTATTTTACAGTTTCAATATCACTAAGCTGACAGGGTTTGTTTGCATTCTTCTTTCTGGCTTGAAAAATCTCCTTACTCTTTTTTTCCAGCCACCACCTTAGCTTATGGGCAAAGGGCTTTTCAGGCTGTATCTCCTGAACTCTTGAATTCACTCCCTATAATTTGCATAAAAGAAAGCTCCTCTCTAGAACTGTTTAAGTCTCTTTTGAAGACACATCTTTTTGTGAAATGACTTATGCATTATGATTTTGCAGTCCTTTCTGTATTTTCTGTAATTTTTGTATTCAACGGTCCTGATTTTTCTCTAGTGACCTTCCAAAAGCGCTTTGAGACTTCACTGTAATTTTGCGCTGTATAAAAACGGTTTGTTTTTATTATTATTCTGATTTCTTTCACGATGTAGCTCTACTTGTGTCTATGAGCCATAGAACATGGATAATGCTAAAGCCCAGTTGTTGTATGTGTGTGCTCTACATTTGTACACGCCCTCTTTGTCAGCTGTGGACATAGAATATCAGTAGCATTTAGCAAACGCAAAGTAATCAGATTAACAAATGGGAAAGCTGAAATTTACCATATATAGCTAAAACGCCAGTGTCATGAACTATTGTCACAAAGTAGATATAGCTACAAACACAGTATTAGTTCACCTAGCTTAACCAGCCCATGTTGGTGTGTGCTTTATCCTGCCCATCTAGGATTTACTTGCTCGATTTGTAGTTGCATAAGATTGTTAAATTCACAATACTGGGTGTGTTCGATTAGCTTTCCTTTGTCAACCCCACAGTGCTCATTCGGGTCAGCCCCTGACAAGAGCTAATCGAACGATCACACACCCTCTTGTGGTGACGTTATGCACCTCTCAGGCCAGCCCCAAGTGACCCGTTCCATAAGCAGGGTACTTGGGCTGACCTGGTGGAGCCCCTGGAATGACGTCAAAGCTATTCGAACATAGTGGGGGCAGACCAGGGTCGACCCGGAGAAGCTAAGCGAACGCACCCACTGTTTCCCAACTCTTGACTCAACCAATACACAGTGTGTACACTTGTCTGTACTAGATGATCCAGCCCATTTGTAGTTCCATGTGCCCAAGTTTGGATGGATAGTATCACGGTGCTCCAACCCCTAAACTTGGACCCTAGCAAACTACATACCATTGAATCCCACGGCTGCACTTTCTGCACTCACATTTATCAACACTAATGTTTCGATACCCCTCCCAATCAAATGGCAAGGATCTGTTTGGGTGTTATATAAATCTGACTATTGTTCCCCTTATAGGTTATAAAAGCGACACTTCTCACAAGCTAACTACATACATTGCTTTTGAATTCCAGAGCTGCACTTTCTGCACTCACATTCATCAACACTAATATTTTAATATCCCTCCCCCTTTAACTCACTGACTTAATGTCCAATGAGCTATTAAAAGGCTATATAGGATTTGAGGCATTGCATGGTGAGGTATCAATGTATATTTGGTTTGCGGTAACACCATGTGTGTATCTACTTGCCAGGTAGAGTTTGTTCTTAGATAACTGTCTTGCTTTATTCTATTACCGCGGAGTAGATGTTCGGGGGTTTGGGGGACTTTTCAGTTCTGAAAAGAACTGTCCTGCTTTTTAACTATTACCCGAGCGGACATAGAAAATAGGCTGGGACTACTACTTAAGCTTATAGGATCGTGATTAACTGTACTACGGCGGAGTCGGTTCTTAAATTGGTCTCAATGTTTTGACTAGCTTGCTCTAGTCATCGTCAGGAGACGATAAAAAAGCTTTGTTAAATAGCTGCAATCTTGAATTGTTTGACTTTCTAAATCTTGTGAATGCTTAATTCTGATTAGTTGAGGGCTAGGCTATGTAAGCTGTAGGGCCCCTTGGTTGTTTTTTAAAATGCATGTATTAAAAAGGACCTTAAAAGTTACGCTTATTGCTATGAGAATGGTGTTTTGGGGTATTGTTGGCTGCAATTGTTTGGTTAGCAAAAACCAATTCTGTAATGATCCTTTAAACATAGGCTATAATAGAATGTGCTAGCACATTTCCCCACCCCTTCCCTACTCAAACACTGTAATTATATTCACCTATAATCAAACTCTAGCAGCACATACACAGACCTAGGATCCACGTCTTTATTATATTATACGTCTTTATTTAAACACACCTTAAACCTACCAGATGTCTGAGCTTGACACAAAGCACACCAATACCCAGCTGGCTGCAGGCCCCCCCCCCCTCCTAAAGCAATCACTCAATCATTTCCCCTTGATCCCTGAACCAGTCACTCCTCAATTTAAAGATTGTACCTATCTGGTACCCATATTTAGCCCACTCTTTAGTACCCATATTTAGCCCAATCTCTGTACCCACATTTAGCCCACTCTCTGGTACCCACATGTAGCCCACTCTCTGGTACCCAAATTTAGCCCACTCCTTAAACCCTAGTCTCCAATTCAAACCATATACCTCTCTTGTACCGAAAGGTTATCATCTTCTCTTTTCCCCTTAAACTATTGGTCAGATTTTACTCTGATTACAAATCACTGGAATTTTTTGTATTTTGAAATTCTGTTTTCCTTCACTTTCCTTCAATTGTTGTGTGATCCTTTTTATAAACTCACATTATTGTTTCCTTCAGCATATTTGTTTGTTGTCAGAATGTGCCACAGAAAAGCCCATATCACTCACAATGGCCTTTATGTGGATAGCAATGGCATTCACTTAACTTCATCATTCATTTCCAGATCTATTCTTCACACAAGTATCACATTAGCACTGCCCATAATGACTATATATATACAAATAATGAGTTTCTATGAGTGCAATGGTGAAAATATTTTCAAGAGTAGAAAGTCGGATTTATATTTTCAACGAGCGGAGCCGAGTTGAATGGAACACTCCATCTTTCCAACGAATGAAAATATTCTCACTATTGCACAAATGGAAAAACTCATAATTGTTTGTTTTGTATGACGTTCAAGTAGATCTTTGCCATTTTGATTGGAGGATACAACTGTCAAAGTGTATAATATTTAGTTGTGACATAATACCCAACTATTACACCAATACACGGTGATGTGGTTTGCACCGTGCAATAGAACAAATTGAATGGAACCAAAAATTCACGGTGAATGGAACAAAAAAATGCACAGTGAATGACGTTTATTTGCCATCACATGACGGACAATCCTCCAATCAAATGGCAAGGATCTGCTTGGGTGTTATATAAAAATCTGACTATTTTTCTCCTTATAGGTTTTAAAAGTGACACTTCTCACACCTTTGGTGGCAGCGACATCCCTCTGGAACAAGAAGAGCAAGAGCAAGAAGATCTGATGCTGAGTAGTGAGCTGTTGAAATGTCTGGAAATAACAGATGAAGGCGATTGAAATTGCGATTATATTATCAATATCATGCACCATCGACGTCACAGCAGATTACAACAGTTTTTTTCTTATGAGTCTCTTTCTGATGGGATTTGGGGCATTGCGTATTGAGGTATCATTGTATATTTGGTGTGCGGTAATACCATGTCTACTTGCTGGGTAGATAATGTTCTTTTGAGAACTTGTCTTGCTTTACATTCCACTGCCGCGGAGTATTTTTTTTTTAAATTCGGGAGACCTCTCTTCTACCGCGGAGTAGATTTTTCAGAAGTCTCTTTCTGTTTGCTGATACGATCTATCTTGAAGCATAATCAGACATGTTTTTATAATGAGGTTAAATTTGCATCGGGATAAGAATATTAATTTTGGTTTTTACCCATATACCGATGTGTGTGAGCACTGTATACTCAGTACTTTCCAGAGTCCTGTGAACAAATATCACAGGCATGTTACGCGGGTGGGATTCGAACCCACGACCCTTGCAATTCTAGAGCAGTGTCTTACCAACATAGACTACCGAGATTGCCCGGTAGCTAGTGGCACTTTGAATCCTATGTTTTGGCATGTTAAAATTGTACCAAACCAAAGAACATTAGACTCTATCTCTGTATGAAAGCAGACTTATTGAATCTGTCTATTGTGTGATGCATTATTGGTCAATCTTGGAACCATTGCTCTGTATGTACATTGTACAAGCATTTTTATTTTCAATTCTAAAGTCTGACTAGATGTTGGCAAATTACAAATTTCATATCCTCATTTGTTGCTCAAAGGGTTTGAAGCCTTTTAGTCTGTGTTTTACGATACTAAATCAAAACACATTGAGAACTTGTACGTAGCTTGTAACTAACCTGTAGGTTACAGGCCAATTGGTAAGTTCACTCAGCTAACTATCAACTGATAGGTTAACAAACCGTTAAGTTAACAAAATGGTCAACTTATAGCAAGGATCTCTTGCTAAGTTTCATAACTAACCTGTAGGTTACAGGCCAATTGGTTAGTTCACTCAGCTAACTATCAACTGATAGGTTAACACACTGTTAAGTTAACAAAATGGTCAACTTATAGCAAGGATCTCTTGCTAAGTTTCATAACTAACCTGTAGGTTACAGGCCAATTGGTTAGTTCACTCAGCTAACTATCAACTGATAGGTTAACAAACCGTTAAGTTAACAAAATGGTCAACTTATAGCAAGGATCTCTTGCTAAGTTTCATAACTAACCTGTAGGTTACAGGCCAATTGGTTAGTTCACTCAGCTAACTATCAACTGATAGGTTAACAAACCGTTAAGTTAACAAAATGGTCAACTTATAGCAAGGATCTCTTGCTAAGTTTCATAACTAACCTGTAGGTTACAGGCCAATTGGTTAGTTCACTCAGCTAACTATCAACTGATAGGTTAACACACTGTTAAGTTAACAAAATGGTCAACTTATAGCAAGGATCTCTTGCTAAGTTTCATAACTAACCTGTAGGTTACAGGCCAATTGGTAAGTTCACTCAGCTAACTATCAACTGATAGGTTTAACAAACCGTTAAGTTAACAAAATGGTTAACTTATAGCAAGGATCTCTTGCTAAGTTGTAGCAAGGTTGTACAATTTTTACACAATATACCTCCTGTGAAAAGACAAAACATTTTGTAGTGTCCAAGGTCCCTTGTAAAATCTTGTCAAACATTGCTACATTTTGTCGGGGGTCCAGACCTCCGATAACATCTTCTGTAAGTTGGAAGTTTTGACCTCGGACGTTACGTTCATGAAATCACCGGGAACCCCTGTCTGATGGGAGTTGTTCAACCGCCAAGACTTTTTTTAAAGATCAAATATAAAGCACAAGAAATATTTAAATGACACTTTACCAGACATTGTGTTGCCAATGTGCTTAATGCCGACTTATAGAGAAATTCAATTTGTGTGAATTTGGCTCAAAGAGCTGTATGTATTATCATTATTAGTTTTGTTTACCAGCGGTCTTTAAATTAGAACTGTAATGCTGTGGATTTTTATTGAATATATTTAGAGATATTGGTATTTCATGTCGAGATGTTTTGAAAACAAAGGTAAATTATGAATACCGTGGGATCAATGTGAAGTTTGCCATTTCAAAGGTCATCCAAAATGTTAATTAGATGCGCAAAATACTTTGGAGTTTATTTATTTGGGAGGTGTTCCAATGAATCATTTGTATTTTGATAAAAAAACAGGTACTTGAGACCAAAAACTTTGAGACATCATCTTAGATTTCAATTTGATGAAATATATATATTTTTATTCTCATACAATGTGCTATGTGTGTTTTTTCTCGTATTATAATTCCATTATTTCAAGTCTATTGTGTGCCAAAAGTATGGAGTGTTATTTTGTAATCTAGTGGACTTAACTGTTAGATCCATTTTTTTGCACAAAGGGTTTGTAAATATCTTGAACACTTTTGGGTTTTTTTAAGCATTCTCATTATTGTTTGGAAATGACGAATGCGTTTTTTACGGAGAGAATTTATTGTACAAAGATTGAGAACTTTTGCACAGGATTGGTCCAAATATTAATATTGCATACTGTGTTTGTAAATATTGGAGTATGGTGTTGCAATGCTTGGTGTATTAGTGTGATACTGTGTGTGCTAACATTGAAACATTTGTTTTAGTGAACTATAAAGGGGGGGGGGAGTCATAAAGAAGTTGACCGAGATTTATGATTTAATAATAAAACAACAATGGACACTCAAAACCCCTGTTAGGCACATATTAAACAAGCATTCTTTCATGCTTTTCTAGAAAAAGGAATGAACCAAATTGATCATTTCTAAACCAACATTATGCCTGTTGTACTGAAAGGACTCATGTTTATAGCTTTCCTTGAAATGATAATTCTTGGCTGAATCTAAACATCTGAGCAGGTAGGAAAGGGCATAAAGAAGTAATCCGTTTTTTTTTCTTCCAAGTAATCCATGGACAGCTTGCTAAATGAGTACCTTTTATAAAACGGACGTAATTCCTCTTTGGAATTATCAATTTCTTTCATTCTTTTTTTCTAATAAGCAGGAGAGAGTGGTTGTTAAATATATGCTTTACTGAACTTTTGAGTGTCATTTGTTTGTCTTGAAAAAAATCACCAATCCTGGTCAACTTCTTTTTGACTCGCCCTGTATTGGACAATAGTTTTGAGTGAATCTTTTCAAACCATTCCTGCACCGATAAACTCGTAAAGTATTACAAGCTGGTTATCTTGTATTTGTTATAGAAAAAGGTGGCAATGCATTTCATTATTGTGTTTGTACTAAATCAAGGCCCAGTTTCATCAAACTGTTAGGCAGAAAATTATGCTTAGCAAATTTCTTGGCTAAGCAAGAAATGACCGAGTTACCAGTCGCAGTGACGATAACTGTATGGTTTTCTGGTGGTAACTTAATTTTGCTAAATAACATTTTGTATGTGCTAAGGACTTATTGTGCTTACAGGCTTTCTTCTAAAGCCAGCCAAACTCTTCCTAACTTAGGAATCATCTTAGGACTTATGACTGGTTCAGTTCTGTATCCAAGTACGTAGGACAAATTGAACCCATCCTAAGTTAGGACGGGTTACTCGTCCCAACTCGAGTTAGGATTAATCCTATCGTTTCGTGAAATCGGCTGCAGGCACCTTTTCCATGCAGCACATTAATGGTTGTGTGAATTTATTTACATTTATCAAGGGGCACCAAGGCAAGAGCTGCTTATGCAGAAAATAGTGTTTAAAACATTTCTGTTGAGCAAAAATAAGCAGGATACCATTCACAGAATTGTACATGTGACATGCTATTTTGGCTGGTAACCTTATTCTAGTAAGCTTAATTTTGTTATTTCTTAGTTAATTTTTACAGTAACTCACACAACAGGAAACCATCGTAGTTCAATTCCCACTACTTCGCATATTTTATTGGAATTCCTTTGGTTATTTTCACTTTCTGATTGTGAATCACACAAAGCAGTGATTCAAACTAAAACATTAAAGGGACAGCTGCCTTGATCGGGCAAGTTGGTCTATGAAAGGCAATTTGAAAAGTATTTGTGAAAAAAAACATGCTTAGAAAGAATGCTTGGAAAGATGTTGTAAAAGTAGAATACAATAATCCACACTAATATGCCTGGAAATTGCACAGTTTTCTTTGTACATTGTAAACTAGCACGGCACGCCATTTTGTGGAGTCAAATTTTGGGGGGAATATTTTGAGGAATATTTGTGTGGATCATTATTTATTCTACTTTAAAAACATCTTTCTAACCATATGCATTTCATACCAAACGGTTTCAAACACTTTCCACAGACCAACACGCCCGATCCAAGGCAACGTGTCCCTTTAATCCCATCATCATACATTACTGAAAAGTTTAACTGAAATTGAAATAGTACAACGAAGATAACTGAAAATAGTTCACTACAATTCAATGTTACATCAGTTTTTGTAACCAAGTTGACATTGTAAATGCTTTGCAACCATTTACATATATTTGTGTTGTTCACTAAAACAAGTTGCATTCCCTTAAGGTGATCCCTTGGCTGCCGCTTCCCAAGTTGTATCAAAAACTTGGGTGTGATCCCTGACCACCGGCAGTTAAGGGTAACTATGGCATCTGACTGGCATCCCTAACAATGACATGGGAGATCGCCAACATAGGGCTAGATAGCTCAGTTGGTAGAGCGCTGCTACATGATTTAAGAGGTTGAAGGTTCAAGTCACGCTCTAGTCAATTTGTCTTTGTTCAATACACCGATCCAGTAGGCTCCGCCCACGACGCACGTGTGAGCAAGAACACGTGAGCCTCTCCAATGCCTTTCTGCATAATCTGCCATACGCGCACGCATGTCGGACCTTATTTGTCGACCTTCCTTGCGTTGTGATTGGTCAATACGCAATGGGGCGGAGCTAAATGGATCGGTCTATTCCAAGTTACATTTTTTCTGCTTACGATACTTTGCACAAAATATATGTAAAGAACACAATTATTTGCACATGGCTTATGGCATAGTTTAAAGTCAGATCCCAACAATTTGTTGTTTTTTAATTAACCACCACTAATCATCAGCAGATTGTTGTGTGCAATACCTTAAATTTAATTTTTCTTGGGTCTATTTATTTGGGTCTATTTAAGTAAGCAACCAATTGGACCAATCGTCTTTTTGGTATTAAAGGGAAGGTACACGTTTGGTAATTGTCAAAGACCAGTCTTCTCACTTGGTGTATCCCAACTAAGCATAAAATAACAAGCCTGTGAAAATTTGAGCTAAATTGGTCATCGAAGTTGCGAGAAAGTTATGAGAGAAAAGAACACCCTTGTCACACGAAGTTGTGTGCTTTTAGATGGTTGATTTCAAGACCTCGAATTCTAAATCTGAGGTCTCAAAATCAAATTTGTGGAAAGTTACTTCAGAGGGAGCCGTTTCTCACAATGTTTAATACTATCAACCTCTCCCCATTACATGTACTCAAGACAGGTTTTATGATAATAATTATTTGGAGTACATGTAATTACCAATAGTGTGCACTGCCTTTAAAGGAAAACTTTCTCGAGTCTATTTATTAGCT
This sequence comes from Asterias rubens, assembly GCF_902459465.1. NCBI lineage: Eukaryota > Metazoa > Echinodermata > Asteroidea > Forcipulatida > Asteriidae > Asterias > Asterias rubens. The sequence goes on from NC_047077.1 coordinate 5,976,801, forward strand.
TGTTCAAGTAGGCCACAAATTGGACCAACCCTCTTTTGGGTATTAAAGTCATGTTCCTATGCATACTGCCATGTGTGGTTCAATAAAAAGATCTTAAATTTAATATCACTGCTTTACAGAAGAAAGTGTTGAAGACATTTCAGCAAAAATAACAATAAGTTACTGTATACTTATTAAAAATTAATAAAAATCTGTGAAACACGCATCACGATATTTGACTGACTGTATATATATTGTGTTAATCCACCTTTTTTTAGTGTGAAAATCTTAATATCCCCTGTATACTACTTTGATAATCTTAGCATCTTCTGATTTATGCTTGTCTTGTATTTTGCCTCTGAATATGTTTGGTCATAAGAAATTTTGAATCATTATCATTATTATAAATATGTTCTGTTGAATTTAATTCTGTTGAATGGAATTGAATTTAATTGAATTGCAGTAGTGACTGTATTGTGACTTAATAATTTGCTTAGCATTTTAAGATTTATAAACAGTTAAGACCAATCCTAACTCTTTGTGAAATTGTCGCCAGTTGTTTCAAGATAAAAGTGTATGCAAAATCACAATTTCACCAAATCCACTTCACAACTATAGAATTGTTACCCGTTATTTATTGAGAAAGATGATACTTTATTGAAGAATGTACATGTATCTTGGGTTATACAAATGTAGCCATCTTGTAGGGCAAATATTTGAACGGTGACGTCATATTCAATACGATCTATACCCACTATTTTTTGAAGAATGTATCTAGGGTCATACAAATGTAGCCTGGTTTATAAGTGAACTATCAGGATCAGCTTGGAGTACTACATGTTCTTCTCTGTAAAGGAATTGACCAGGCTGGCATGGTTCATTCCAACAGCTCCTCTTGCATGTATAAATTATCACAACTCCAAAATCAAGGGAGATATCTAAAAAGAAAATCACAGGCCTTGAATGCTGTTAAGCAGAAAATACTTCTTGACAAACTTCTTTGCTTAGCAAAAATCGAGTAGGGAACCAGTCACAATAATGTAAACTTTGTAATTTTGGCTGGTAACCTACTTCTGTTAAGCAATACCTTATATCTGTGCTTAGCAAGTTTGTGTGCTTACAGGCTTTATAACATTGGTCCCTGGACATTTTATTGAAGTCTAAAAGAGAGAGAGGGAGTGACTTACAAAAGTAAAGGCAAGAATGAAACATTATCGAGGCATTTTAATCCTTCAAGAAATACTCGCAATAGGGTTGAAATGTCAGGCCATTAACTGCTTTTAGCATTTATAATATACCATGGGTCCTTTTGGTTGGTGAGCAGTTTGCAACAGCTCATTCTATTTTCTCAAAGCATTTTAAGGAACCCTTTCTTGAAAACTATTCTAAAATAAAATCACCCTTTGTGAAATGTCCTCTATTTGAGAAACATGACATGATTGGTTAACTTAAGGCACTTTGCATTCAGATTTGGTGCTTCGGGCTTAAAAAATGTCTGTTATATAATGAATATAGCTGGACAGAAATTTCAAAAGAAGAAGTTAATGATTTACATAAATATCCCATAATTTTCAGGCATGAATAGCCATGATTGTGAAAGGAGTTGTCGCGTTATGGAAAACTAGGAAAACTACTGAAGTATAACGGTAAGTTCAGGGTTCCGCCTTAAATTTGTCAGCGACTAGCCAGCAGGCATGTTAGCTTGTCATTTCAATGGCCCTTCAGCTTTTTCAGTAGCCCATATTTCATATTAAATAGGGATGCTTTACATGTATAACACTGAACTTGCCAGCTTGACACTTGGAGAGTATTCTGAACGGTCCTTGGGTGATTTAATTGGCATTTGGCCAGCAAACTAGTGTTAAAGGCACTGTACACATTGGGTAATTGTCAAAGACCAGCATAAAATAACAAGCCTGTGAAAATTTTGGCTCAATCGGTCATTGAAGTTGCGAGAATATGATGAAAGAAAAAACACCCTTGTTGGATGAATTTGTGTGCTTTCAGATAGGAATAAAAGACTTCTGGCTTGAAGTTTTTTTAATATTTTAGTGAGAAATTACTTCTTTCTCAAAAACTACGTTACTTCAGATGAAGTCCTCTCCAACAATGTTTTATACTGTCAACAGCTCTCCAATGCTCGTTACCAAGTCAGTTTTTAAGTTAATATTTGTTTTGAGTAATTACCAAACGTGTACCTTCCCTTTAATGGAGAACATTGAAGTTTAACTTTCTTGTAGTAGTGGATATGAATGAAAAGTTGATGTCATTAAATGAATATGGCTGGACAGACATGTTAAAAAAAGAAGAATTTAATGATTCACATAATAATCCCATAAATTTCAGGCGTGAATAGCAAAATGTGAAAGGAGTTGTCGCACTATGGACTAAGGGAAATTACTGCAGAGGTAAGTTTTATTTGTCTTGTAGCTGAATATAAATGAGATGTTGGCAGGTCTTTGACTTCCCTGTTGAACGGGCACTGCAAGTTTTCTCTGGTAAGGGGCACCTCTACGAAGAAAAGTTAAATTTGTATTGGAACTTTCAGGACTTGAAATTAACACTGGACCGCAGTGAATTTAGGATTGGGCCAGTAAACTCAACACCCGAAAAAGCCTGCCGTCGATTTCACAAAGAGTTAGGACTTGTCTTATCTCAAGTTAGGACGAGTAACACGTCCTAACTTAGGATTAATCTTAAGGTCTGCATGCGTCAGTGCAGGGTTGGGACTCGTCCTAAGTCCTAAGATTAGTCCTAAGTTGGGAAGAGTTTTGTGAAATCGACGGCAGGTGTGTCTTGGTTTTTTTTTTATAATAAGGCTTGCACTTCCTCATTGTGTAATATGTTTCATATCTATGAGTATGACAGTATGTTTACACGGAGACAAATGAGATCTGCTTGTTCAACTCATTTTGATACTATAGTCTTGTAAAATAAATTCTGGTTTAAAGTAAACATTTTGATCTACACGCCCTGCAGTGTTGTGGTTTTTACCCCCTCCCCCCCCCCCCCCCCATTCAAGCCCTGCGTTTTGCAAAGGGCACCACAGCAAGAGCACATGTCCGGGCACCACAACATTTGCTGTGGGTGCCGTGGGGAAATTGGAGGCCTGTGTAGGCGTGTATCTATTTGTGTGCATTGAGATACATGGTCCACTAGGAGTAGTGTTGAATTTAGGTTTTTACCTGATGGGGTTGTAGTCTTTAATACACTGATAAGTGGTGGCATTAGTTGAACCTCAAAGACTCTCGCTCCACTACAGTACGGACAGGCCGGGATTATACTGCCCTCGCTTGGTGATGTTATGTAGAGGGGTCGACCATTCCAACTATATCTATTCAACAGACAAAGAAAATGTACAGAAATATATAAAAAAGAACTATAGTTATGATAAATCAATGCTACTCCAAATTATACACATTTTTAATGCACTTCCCAAACCCAACATGGTGTCAAACTAATATTTAAACAGGCAATTTAACTGAGTCGGCTGAAGCTTTTATCTGTGAAGCTTGTTTGAACAAGTAAAATCGTACACGTGTTGGTCGGTGACATTTTAAGATTTATGTCATTAGTTCAAGCCAATAGCATTATAAGGTCATGGCTCGTGAATCATAAATTACTGATCTTAGCATAATCATAATTTAATGTGTGTCATCTGTGTGGTCTGTCCATCAGACTCAACTTTTATTGGCCGAGTCAACAGGGTGTGGGTTCGATTCCTGATCGTGACACTTGTGTCATTGATCTAGACACTTAATTGCTTCCCTTCACTAAGGAGTAAATGGGTACCTGTTAGGGCAGAGATGGTTCTTGTGATTGATTTAGCTTAGGAGCGCATAATATTTGCTGCACAGGCTGTATACTCCCCAGGGAGCCAAGAGGCCCAGTGACCAGGGGTAATAAGTTGGAGTGCCATGAGCGTCACTGGGATGAGTGATGGATTTTGATAAAAAAAATGGCACAGTGTTTAGGGGCAACGATTTTGGAGTGCCATTAGCAACACTATGTGATGGATTTAACATTACATACGTAGCACAATAGTTAAGATCCTAATGCAAGAACATGAATTTATCACTCCCAAGTTGGAGTCTCAAAATCCTTGTTATGTTTTAGGACAAGTATGCCGAGTGCCATGTTTGATACGAGTGACATTTACTTCACACCTATGGTTACCGAACATCAACAAGTCCCAAGAAAGTGTGGTTTAAATCCTTTTTATATGGATTGGAAATGTGCAATCATTGAAGCAGACCATTTGACCCTTGCCCTTTGACCAGTACCTTATACACTGCTCAGGACATAGTTGTAGTTTCTTTGAGAATTTCTGGTAGAATCTATCTCCGTGTTTTGCTGTTGTTTTCTCATAGACTTCATCTGATCCAGCCGAAACACTGAAAAATAAGCAAGTACAACATTTTTAATATGAAGATATAGGCCTAGCTGAATGAAAAATGTGGACTATTATTTTATAGCTTGCTGTGGTAGCATGGATCAGCCATTTTAACAATGATGTATTATTTTATAGCTTGCTGTGGTAGCATGGATCAGCCATTTAAACAATGATGTATTATTGTATAGCTTGCTGTGGTAGCATGGATCAGCCATTTAAACAATGATGTATTATTGTATAGCTTGCTGTGGTAGCATGGATCAGCCATTTAAACAATGATGTATTTTTGTTAAGAAATTACAGGGTCCAATTTCATGAAGCCTAAAAACTCGCAATTTCATAAAGCACAAAAACTCGCTAAGCACGGGAATAGTATTGCGTAACAGAACCAGGTTACCAGCCCAAATTACATTAAGCTTGCATTGTTGTGGCTGGTTGGTGCCTGACTCAATTTTTGTTTGCTGAGCAAAGTCATCTATCTTTTAAAAAAAATGGGCCCAGGTTTCTTCTTGGGGTAATGTGAACCACACAGTTAAAAGCATCGGAGTCAAGCTCTGGTGTTTCTGATCAGCAGAGTGTGGGTTCGAGTCCCGGTCCTGCACTAAAATTTGTTGCGCACATTTAAGAACCACAAACACGTATATGAAAGAGTAGGAGTTACAACAGTCATGTCTTGAATGAGCGATCAAGCGAACTTGAATTAAGTTCTGGTGTTTCTGATCAGCAGAGTGTGGGTGTGACTCCCAGTCTTGACACTTGACACTTTTGTTTTTAAGCAAGGCACCTCACCATTGGTGTTTGGCCCTTTTGATTGGATTGGACATAAAGTTGTAGGTTCCCGTTCCGTGTGTTGTGTAATGCCATAAAATAAATTATCCAGGAATTTTTAACATCATATCCTGTGTTTTTATACCTGCTCATTTGTAAGCTCTGCTCCTGCCATTCCAAGACGTTAACTCCCTCCCTCTGCTGATAATTCAGCATCAATTCTCTTGCATGATTGGTCAGTTCAGGAGCCAATGAGGATGAAGATGGTTCATCAAATACACTCACATAGAATGGTTTTAAGGACAGTACATCTAAACAGTCTTTTACTGAAGAGCTTTTTGCTGTAGTTTCTGTAGTAATTGACAAGTTTTTCATGACATTGATGACATCATCATGTGTTGCTTTCATGGCACTATTAATTTTATCATTGGTTGGCTGTCCTATAGAATGCATATCTACAACTTTGTCATGAGTTGATAACTTGAGGTCGTTCATTGGTTTCTCTATTCTTTCATTCGTTGACATGTTCGTTGATGGATGTGTTGTCATAGCGATGGGACATTCTTCACTGTCGTCGTACTTAGTAGTTGCCGATGATGAACTCATGACTTGGTTCTCTGTTAGAGGTGTTGCTAAGCAACTGATTGGATCTGATTCTCCGTCTGACTCGCTTCCCCAATCATCCGCATCATCACACCAATCCTCTGTTGCCATGGCGACCTTTTGTGGAGTTTCTTCCTGTTCTTTTTCTGCATTTTCCTGGAGAAGTTTGGTGCTGGGAAGCTGGCAGCGGATTACTCTCCAACTAAAATAGAAATACATTCAGGTTTATATATAAAAAGAAGATTATTCTGGTTGTGTATATTTGGGGTCTTTTATTTTTATTAAATTTTCAGAAAAAATTATGCACGCTGGCAGTGGCAGGTAAAAAGACCTTGTGCTTAAAGGAACACGTTGCCTTGGATCAGTCGAGTTGGTCTTTGAAAAGGGTGTGTAACCGTTTGTTATGAAATGCACTTGGTTAATGATCCACACAAACATGCCTCGAAATTGCACGGTTTTCCTTTTACCTCGTCGACTAACACGGTCGGCCATTTATGGGAGTCAAAATTTTGACTCCATAAAATGGCCGACCGTGTTGGTTCGCACAGTAAAAGGCAAACCTCGCAATTTCGAGGCAAACTTGTGTGGATCATTGTATTCTACTTTTAAAACATCTTTCTAACCATATGCATTTTGTAAAAAATGGTTATAAACGCTTTTTATAGACCAACTCTTCCGATCCAAGACAACGTGTTCCTTTAAGCTTTTTGTAAAGTAGCTCGCTGGGCTAGAAACTGTATGTTTAATGTTTGACTTGCCACCAGAAGTGTTTAGTAGCCCAAATGTCACCAATGTATCTTTCTGATGTATTAGTGGTAGCGATCACATCAAGTGCAATGGTCAAATGAAGACATTCACACACTCAAAAACAAAATATAAACAACTTTTTAAAATTAATTTTTTGCATCCAAACAGGAAGAAAGTAGCATTTAATACAAGTAGGTTGCACAGTTTTTTCTAGACATTTTGACCGAGGCTTAGGCCATGTGTGAAACGGCGACTTCGGCTACAGCTACAGCTAGATTGCGCGCGTTTGCCTATTCTTCAACATTGGCAGACACACTGATCTAGCTGTAGCTGCAGCCAAAGTCGCAGTTTTCAGACACAACCTTACTCATCCAACAAAGCTATTTCGATCCAGTTATTTAGAATCGTTACCTTGTTTGCTTGTTCAAACACTCTACTGCAATACATGTGAAGATATACAGAGTTCGGTGATACTGCGAGCCCTCCAGAGGGCAGTATAACTGTGTGACTAGACGCAGAGTATTCCTACATGCAGCACATGTTGGTTCCACCAGGCTGTTTAGACACATCCAGTCCTGTCAAATTCAATCATCAATTTATATTCAAGTCACTTTGGTAAAAACCTGTATCCATGTGTAAAATGGAAAGCTTACGACTTTTGTTGTGTGCCGATGCTTTCTGAACCCATTCCCTTCTGTTGGAATTGCCACTCCCTATTTCTATTTCCATTGGATTATTTTGTTCAGTCAGCATGTTCAGACCCTACACCAATGTACATAGCTGATTTCACACAGAGCAAGCTAAATTGGGAAGATTGGCCTGCACCTTCTTGTCATAGAGAGACCAGCTTTGGCGGGACTTTCTTTGGCTCAATGCTGCAGGTCTGGTTGTGGTTTCCCTCCTCTGATTTCTTCCCATTGTTGTTGTTTTTAAATGGTGTTGTTATTATTGTTTGTTTAGCATTCACTGGATTTGTACATGTATTGTTGTGTTTGCATTGTCTCTGTTGCGCCGTGAACATCTGTAAAGATTGATTTGACACATTACAAATACTAGTTGCGATAACGTAACCCTCCTCCCGACTGCCGCCGGGAGGCCGTCGGGAGGAGGGTCACCTGGAAATAGAATTTTATTTCGTTGAACAATGAGTTCAATTGAATGAACAAGTATTAGATTCTAGAATTAAATTTAAAGGAACACGTTGCCTTGGATCGGTCGAGTTGGTCTTTAAAACGTGTTTGTAACCGTTTGTTATAAAATGCATATGGTTAGAAAGATGTTTTAAAAGTAAAATACAATGATCCACACAAATATGCCTCGAAATTGCGTGGTTTTACTTTTACGAACAACACGGTCGACCATTGATGGGAGTCAAAAAATCGACTCCCATAAATGGCCGACCGTGTTAATTGACGAGGTAAAAGGAAAACCACGCAATTCGAGTGATACTTGTGTGGTTCGTTATATTCTACTTTTAAAATATCTATCTAACCATATATTTTATAACAAACGGTTTCAAACACTTTTTAAAGACCAACTCGACCGATCCAAGGCAACGTGTTCCTTTAACTTGAACTTTGAAGTACTATTTTTGTGCGGTGTTGAATAGGGAAAAGCGTAAACGTAAATGTGTGACGTTACATTGCCCGATGGCTAAGCACAACCACGCACATGTATACCAAATTATGACAGTCAACTTACAGGATATCCTCCTAGTTTATTACATTGCCAACTAGTAACGTGGGAAGCTTCTATTTTCTCATCACAAACTCCGATCAGCGTGTGACTGTGAGCTTCGGTGGCAACGGGCGCAGCCATTTTAAAGCACGCCCTCTTTTGATTCATTTTTACCATCAAGATTACACTGGTTTCTTCAACCGTTCAATTGTTTTTGACCATAACATCATGATCGATTATCAAAGATTCGATCGTAGGATTTGTACTGTTACTATCTTAAAAAAAAAAATATGATCATGTGTTTGTTATTGCAGAAACAAAACTACTATAATTATCTCCACATAACAAAAATGAATGGCACATAAATTAGAACGGTGAAGCGATTGTCAGGCTAGTCTATGTTTACCGGGCCCGTTAGGGAAAGTCCCTATTTACTCCACATTCAATGGCCTTCACTACTTCAATGCAATTACATGATGGCCGATTAGTCACTTCACTTCAATTATACAGACATTTCATAGAATAATCAACATGCTCGGGGTGGGTAACAAACCGGGGCAAATTGACTGGATTGGTGGAAATATACACAACCCCCCCCCCCCCCCCCCCCACACCACAAAAAAAAAAAAAAAAAAAAAAACCCAAATCGTGTTTATTTCATCATCCGGGCTAGATGTCTCACACGAATGGAGCCAACATTGAGCGGGGAGAGGGGGTAGGGGGATTGCGAGGTTACCATCATAGACGACAAACGCAATGATGTTTTTATGCCTACACACAGGTATAAAACTGTCTGGGCATTTTTTAACATAAGCGATGCCACCCTCAAAAATCTTCCTGGTTTTTGATTGTTTTTTTTTTTAAAGGATTCCCTTTTTTTAATCGATTTAGAAAAACAGATTTCCCCCATTGAAAAGCACTAGGGCCGTGCCAATTGTCAAGTGTAGTAGAAATATGCTGCGGACCATAAGTATTGATCAGCGAACGAACCAACCGGATACAGTAATTGCAATCAACTCGTGATTGGTTGACGGTCGATGACGTTATGATGGGCGGGTCCTGAGAAAGGAATAACGATAAGAGGGCGGGGAACTAGCGGGGAAATCCCCTTGACTATACCAATGACGTCAGACATCTTAAAGGAACTATTGTTTTTAGTGTACAACCATAAAAAATAGATAGGCCCTACTTTGTAATACTGGAATATTGTTCGTCTCTAAAATATTTTATATTTTTGAATGATTTTAAATTCCGAATTACATACATTTTATGGGTTTTTTTCTGCTGGCTGCATTTTGTCAATAAATGTTTGGAATGTGACATGCGTGGATGCCATTTAAACTACAGAGTAATAATTACATTTTTTTATGGAAAGTACCTAGGATGTCCCAACAACATCTAATCAATCATTTAATTTGTTATTGTCATTTGTTTGACCGCTTCATTGATAGGAATTCAATTCCAAGCAATACGTGATAGATCCTGGTTGGCAGCCTAGAAACACGGATTTGGGAAATCAATTTTCTTGACTTAACTGACCGCATCTATGTGCACATCCTGCTGGCAGAGTTGAGCTTCGTTTGTTTAAGACTGACGTTATTGGTTGAAGTTCTCAAAACAAAGTACAGCCTTATCCATTGACGTCTGTGTGTGTTTCAAGGATAGAACGTTGATATTCCAAGACGAGTGAGAATTTTAAGTTCTAGTGAGGGAGTTAACATTATTTTATCTGTCTCAGAAACTTCGCTGTTTGGAACTCATTCTCAGTTGTGGGCTTCAAGTTTTTACTTGTACTATGTCTAGCACCAATTGAGTTCCAGTTGTTCTGTCTTCAGCACTTTCAGTTCTGAAACAAGTTTTGTTTTTGATAGCACCTTTTGTGTCCGATCTGAACTGCAACAACAATCAAGCACCCTTGGCTTATAACGTCCTCACTTAAGGATACTGGCGAGTTACCAACGTAAAAGTTAACGTAAAATACGGCATTGTCTCTTTAAACTGTTTGGAATGGAATATCATCGTATTGTAAGCCTACGTGTAGTGGTAGAGCAAAGCAGAAATCCAGCCCTGCTTACCATGTGGATATTAGTGGCACTGTTGGACTTGGAGACTCTGTGTGATTATCAATAGATGGTGGAGTATCCTCTATCATGCTGCCTCCATCTTGGTCGTTATCCTCGCATAGAATGACGATAATGAATGCTATATAATCTTTTAGCAAATAGGAACCAGACTGCTTTGTTCTTCCAGCCTCGGTTTGGTAACATTGATATCAATGGGAAAATTTCAAGATAGCTGCACCATGATAAAGGTCTGTTAAGATGGAGTTCAAGTGATTCTCAAAGAAGTCCTCGAAAGCAAAGACATGGACTGACGAGACGAAGAAGATAGGATTGGCTTAGTGGAGGCTGACCACGGTCAAATTGCCGACAAGGTATCATGCTGCTGCCCAAGTTAAGATTTATCCATGGAGGAAAACCATCCAAACCGAATGAGGAAACAATGAAGCGACATTTTCCCCTGTGAGTATTGAAAGCCATAAACCATTTTACCATCATTCTCTCTTCAGCTCTGCATGGTCTTTCTTTTCAAGGAATACACTATTTTATAATGTTCGATGTTCATCTCCTTTTGTGTCCCTTTATTGTGTTCTCCTAGGAAACTAATGAATTACATATGATTGCAGATTATTTATATTGGTACTTCTGTACAACAGAACGTGATAATGGCAGCATTTTATTGGAGGGATACACCCTCTGCCATTCATTAAGCTTGTAGAAAAAAATACAACACAACAAGTTAACTGCTTTGAGTTTACTTATTAGGTAGCTTGACCCGCTTTCAAGATATGGATTTGTCCAGTTATCACTATTTTACTTAGCTAGCAATAAACTGTATAATGTGTTTACTCTCGATCTATCTGATCAGTAATTTCTTTGACATTATTTTTTCCGACGTCATTGTTAATAAACTACATGGTTTTGCTAGTCTGTTGTCAACAAATGGATTTAGTTATTAGAAGCAAGTTCAGAGTCTCGTAGCAAAACTGCTCTTCAGTCTTCAGTGGGTTGCTCCGTCTCACAGCCTTGAAGGCTAAACTAGGAGGTTGGTGGCCGATGACCTACAGCCGGTGCATCAAAGACTTTGTCAACAAATAATGGGCAAATAATCATCTTCGCAACTCGCTTGCGTTTCAAAGTTTTAACCTCTGGTAAAAATTGCCGTTAGGACCTGTAAGGTTAGTTTCAGTAATGTGGTATGTTTACATTGTGTTTATGAACCGTGTTCCAATGAACACAAGGTACCAGTGAAGGTTTTTACTCTTGGTTTATGAACCGTAAACCAGTGTAGACAAGGTACATGTGAACGATACGGACGCGTTTTTGTCTGCCTGTTTTTGTATACGAACTTAAAGGCAGTGGACACTATTGGTAACTGTCAAAGACTAGTCTTCACATTAATTGGTGTATCTCAACATATGCATAAAATAACAAACCTGTGAAAATTTGAGCTCAATCGGTCATCGAAGTTGCGAGATAATAATGAAAGAAAAACAACCCTTGTCACACGAAGTGTGCGTTTAGATGGTTGATTTCGGGACCTCAAATTCTAAATCTGAGGTCTCGAAATCAAATTCGTGGAAAATTACTTCTTTCTCGAAAACTATGGCACCTCAGAGGGAGCCGTTTCTCACAATGTTTTATACCATCAACCTCTCCCCATTACTCGTCACCAAGAAAGGTTTTATGCCAATAATTAGTTTGAGTAATTACCAATAGTGTCCACTGCGCATGCCTTTAAAAAGGAATTCAGAAATAGACAATGATCATTGTTTCATTAACATTCTATGAGCCTTTGTTGTTGAATACCAAATTTTAAATAGTGTAAACACGGGTTGTCATGACACTCGGCTATGGATACAACTTCAACTTCAATATTCCAACACACCATTCTAAATAACATTCCCCGAGCTTGCGTCTTCGCAATTCGCAGTACCGAAATGACCCGTGTATATAAGAGATGTTGTATTCGAGATATTAAATTTGCATCGGGGATGAAGAATATTAATTTTTTTTTTTACCCATACACCGATGTGTGTTAGCACTGTATAGTCAGTACTCAAGACTCGTGTATAGATTTTACTCAAAAGTCCTGCAAAACGAAAATGAAAGTGAAAAATTGACGAAAAGGAAAACCAAGACATTGTTTGCATCCTGATCATCTTCGTGTTTTGTTTAGTACAGATGAGCCAGTTCGGAGAAATTAAACTTTCCTGTAAACCCAATTCATTTCAGACGAAACAACAGAGGAATTTGTTGGGTTTTTTTTTTGTGAAACAAACAATGGCAAACTATCTTTTTAAACTTAGTTAAGGTGATTTGTTTTTGGGGGGTTTTGTTTTCCAGATAATGCAGAATAACCATTAAAAATGTTTCCAAGGTTTTAACCAATAAAACATTTGTGTTATGCATCATTATGAGCTTCTGGTTCAGTGTTTAATGGCAGGTTTTTTGTACTCTTTTATGGCGGTAGGAATGCAATTGTTTTTCAAAAGACAATAGTTAGTGCTTCTGTGTACAAGGAACTCAAAAGGAGACAACAAAATTCACAATAATAATTCGTCAGAAAGTGAAACTATACATTTCAAGGCTCAAGTCAACTCGAGTCATTACTGTACTTCGTAGTAGTGTTGTGATAATTATCTGTGGATTCGTATCACAAAATAGTAATATTTTTAATTTCATTTGAACTGTTATTATAATCGTCTCTGTCACTCCTGTTGCTGTCCTTGTCGTTATTGTCGTTGTTGTTTTTGTGCAATTTCAATACATCCATCACACTTTCTTTGTATTTATTTATCAACAAACCTTGTCAGAGTCTTTCTCGAAGGCTACAATTACCTAAAATGTATTTATCAGAAGATGAATTGAATGTACCCGTCATGTGTTCTTTATATAATTTGAGCACGAAATATTGAAACTCCTTCCCCAAACCAGAGACTACAATAGGTCTATATCACAGTGGTCACTATTGGTAATTGCCAAAGACCAGTCTTCTCACTTGCTGTATCTCAACATATGCATACAATAACAAACCTGTGAAAATTTGAGCTCGATTAGTCGTCGGAGTTGCGAGATAACTATGAAAGAAAAAACACCCTTGTCACACGAAGTTGTGTGCTTTCAGATGCTTATTTCGGGACCTCAAATTCTAAACTTAAAGGTCTCAAATCAAATTCGTTGAAAATATACTTCTTTCTCGAAAACTACGTCACTTCAGATGGAGCCGTTTCGCACAATGTTTTATACCATCAACCTCTCCCCATTACTCGTCACCAAGAAAGGTTTTATGCTAATAATTATTTTGAGTAATTACCAATAGTGTCCACTGCCTTTAATCCTTTGAATTGCTCGGGAAGCAAAAAACAAATGAAGGTCACCGTGCCCTTCTGGTAAACTACTGAAACTTAAACAAATTTCAACAAAAAATTAGACTGTTGTTAGAACAACAATTTTGAAACTTATCATCGTTTTCTTTTTGAAAACATGTGTGGGGATTCAACTAAATGTACCTCCAAAATACTGGACAGAAAACAAATTTAAAAAACATCTTTTTTTTTCGATTCCAATGGAATAGATTTTCACCAGAGCTCTAAATTGTAATGCGGTGTTGTGCAGTTTTCTTGCAGATTTGGTTCGTGTTTACTTAGTAATGAACTAGACTTGAAATGTATGTTTTTCCTACTGTAACTTACCAAGAACGCTCCAAACGTAGAACTCTAAAATACTGAAAATACTCGTGAAGTTCATTTTTCATAAATTGGATTCCATTCGGTATGAATTTTGTGATATTTGATTGGTGGATTTCGTCCAACCAGAGTTTTGGTCAGGGGTGAACTGTGCATGACGTCATGATTATAATTGGTCAGTAAAATATTGGACATTTCATTCAAATAATAAAAAAATTATATAAGAGATACTCTCACAATGAATATTCTACGATGGTTTAATCACTATTTAAAACAATCAAACAGATTTATTACAAATGGGTTTTTATAAGTCGCAAACTTTACTGCGTCATACAAAACGCATCGACATTTACACGCAGTCAATTTAAATTAGTGAATTAAAATCGCAGTCCAAGTTTGACTTATTATCAGTCTATAATCAGGACAATAATTTAATTTGTAATTAGTATTATTTGTTATGGTTTTTAGTAAAGAAATACTATTAATTTTGTCAGTTTGACTCCAAAGAGGCTTGTTTTAAACAGTTGACCCAAAATGAGGGGTGCGTTCTTCAAATTTGGGGGGCGGGGAGATAATGATGCTTCTAAAAACTGGATTATTTAAAAATGCTATCAATCATTGTTAATGTATCAAAGTTTACCAACAATAAGAATTTTTAATGGGCGAATACTTACAACTAAGAAATTTTATTCGATGCGTACCTGGAGGTGCATCTGTTTAAACGCTACTTATGATTGGTCAATGGGATGATATGAACATCAGCCCTGACCAATAGAGAAAGGTTTTACATAACGGATGGGCTTGGCATTATGACAATGGATACGTTTTGGAATTCTTTAATGCTGTCCTTCTTTTTGCCAAATTGTATCCACAATGGCGATATTTGCACAAGATACTTGCTCAAAAATGTATTTTGAGTTTATTAGGACTTCTAAATATTACAAGACTTGTGTCTTTGAGGTAAGTTTGTATGACATATTGAGCATGATCAGGTAACGGTATAACAAACACCGGAAGTACGGTTGCATAAACAGATAGTTAAGAAATGTAAATAATGCTAAGCATAATTAACATCTTAGAGTTTACCTTGTACATGAACATAGTAGGTATTGTTGTTGTGGTTACGGGGTATTGTTCACACTCATAGCAACAACAATTCTGTGATTTTCGTTTTGAACCAAATAGTGGCCTGCTGTGATTTCGTAACTCCATATCAAAAGTTCCCTTTAAATGAGTCATCATTTATTGACATGATTGGAAGTTGAATAATATTTATTGATGTTGTGGGCGTGTTTAGTATTCATGGGTGCCTACATTGGGGTATACTTTAGGGGAATCCCAAATTGTTCCCATCGCATGTTGAACCTCTAGGTACCCATAGTTACATATTGATATGCATCAATGAGTTGATTGTCAATATTTTGAAGTGCAAAGATTAGATCACGCATTCATCGTTTTTGGACTACATTTGTACATGTTTTTAGTTCTCAAGAGAAATTAAGGGACTAACTTAATTTAGATTTACTTCAGTTTTTTTTCTCTCTCAGATCCTTGCTTTTTTCGGGGGTATCTTTTTACGGATTCCCAAAGCTTGTACCTTTTCAACTCGAAGAAAAGTTGGAGTATGGTTTATAGCTACTTCTGCAATTGGAAGGTAGTGTGATCTTTTACGTCAGAAGATCAGACTTTGGAGAAGAATTTCAAAAGTTTCTGACTTCATTTTGTCATGTTATTCAGTCTACAACACACACACACACACACATTCAGAGAAATATGACTGGTGCCCTGTCGCTCATAATAGTTTAATACTGGAAGGAAGTGTGAACCATTGCTTTTAATTATACTTGGCATGAAACATGTTTTCGTGAAGTCATTGTAACACAAATAATTTGTGTTTGATATACTTCATTTTTCATTTACTCCACTTTTTTCTTTAACCTGCTCGTCCAATCACCTCTGGGCCAGATTTTCAAAAAGCTGTTTAGCAGAAAATACCGTTTCTTTTTGCTAAGCTAACAAAGTGTGGGGCACCAGTTGCCGCCAACAAAGTAAACTTAGTGGAATTATTGTCTAGTAACCAGTTTCTGAAGCAATGTTAATCACAAAGTAGTTGGTATAGCTCTGTTAAGATGTATTTCGTTAAATGAAAATAATGCATTGTTTTCCTTTGGGTGGGTTTGGGGGGGGGGGGGGTAACTTTAGACAAACAGTAACTGCTGTGACCAACTTGGCCAAACTATAAGGTTTGAATGAGCAGCAGTCGATATAATTGGGTTTCCAAGACCAAAATCATTGAAAGTGAAAACAAAACCGAGTTTTTAGGGAGTCAGTGGACAGTCGTATATAAACTAAGGTGTGAAGTTAATTTGTAGTATGGAGTTGTAAAAGTTAGTAGTATGTGGTAGGATGAGGAATTTTTTAGCCGATGTGCATGGGGTGGGCCTAAAAGTTAGGCGTACTTATATGTCAACTTTTAAAAGTTATTATTTTTTTTTAACCAGTGGGGAACAAAGGGAAATGACGGCAAGGCCTGGGCCCAATTTCATAGAGCTGCTTAGCACAAAAATTTGCTTAGCATGAAATGTCTTCCTTGATAAAAACAGGATTACAAACCAATTTTCAACGTGATTTTCAGGATGAGCAAACAACAGCTGAATACCATTAACAAGGAATATGCTACAAATTGAAATTTGGTTGGTAATCCTGTTTTTACAAAGGTAGAAATTCCATGCTTAGCAAATTTTTGTGCTTAGCAGCTCTATGAAATTGGGCCCAGGTTGTATGAAATCATAAAGTTGTACACAACATTGTGTTTGGACTTGCTTTGTAAACTTCATGTGCAGTCTTGTGTGTTCAAACTGGCATTGTAACAATGGTAAGTCCCAAGAATGTAAAGGTTGGTTTCGAAATCAGCGAACTTTTTATCTTGTAGGTAACACAACTTTTGTCCCCACAAACCGTTTTAAACCTGGAAATAACCCAAAAGTGAAAAGTGACGCAAGTGTGCTTTCATATAGCTAGGAATAAAAGCCTATGCAAACTTCAATCTAAAAGAGTGGAAGACCACTCGAAAAAGAGTTGTCCCTCATTATGGCTCTTCAAAGAGTGCTTTTTCACTCTTTTACATTTAGAGAGTATGTACCAACAAAACTGGTCATGTCCTTTTTATGTTGTTTAGGGTTGAACTGCACAAAGGGAAAGGCAGAAACAGAAATGCCTTAAGAATCTGTCTTACTCCCCAGCTACGTGGTGGAATAATGGGTCTGCTACACACTCAGACATGCCTTGAAATGCTGGACGAAGTTTATGTGAACTTTGACATGATGTGAATACATTAACGCTGATGAAAACAAATCAAACAAACACACAACAAGCAAACACCATACACCCCCGGCCAAGACAAACAAACAAACAAAAAAACAAACAAACAAACAAACACTCCAACAAACAAACAAACAAACAACAGAAAAAAAGAAGAAAAAAACCATGACACCCCAAAACAAACAAACAAACAAACACCCCAAGGGAAACCAAACAAACACCCTAACAATCCCCAAACAAACAACAACAAACCAACCCAAACCTGGGGTGATTGTTATATAACTGTTAAATTTTTTACTAAAGAAATAAACCCCCAACTCGCAAAGTCGACCATTAGTCTATAATGGCATGTGTTCAGAATGGTATGGCAGGGAGTGGGGGGCGGGGGGTTCCAAACTATAGGTCAGGTTGAGACTCAAACTGGGGTGCGTTTTGGCGACCCTATTAAACCATGCAAAGCCCAAACGAGTCCACAAATCGGTTACCGGTTGGTCTGGCGCAGCATCGTCACCGCGCTCAACCGATGACCATTAATGTTTCTGGTTGGGGTCACCAAAACGCACTCCTAAAGTTTGGGAAATTTTAGTTCAATAATAGTTTATACGTCATTGTATTGTATTGCGCAACTCAAAGAAGGAAATACCGAAATACCGTGGGCCCATTAAATTCAGGATAATACAAAGTCAACAGTAAGTTTTATATATTGTAGAAGGTACATTGATTCTCCATTCTTGGTTTATGTGGACGTGTGCAGACGGACGTGTTTCTTTTGAGGTAAGTCACTCAAGATTTATTTACAAACAGTTCATGATACAATTAATTTTTGCTGGTATAACTCAGTTGTATTTAATTTCAATCACAAACAGTTTATGGTACAATAATTGCTTGCATTCTCAACTCAGTTGTGCTCTATATGGTTGTATTTATTGTCAATCACAAACAGTTTTTGAGACAATTTAATTATTGCTGGTATACTACAGTTTAGGCCTATGATACAATAATTGTTTGCATGCTCAACCCAGTTGTATTTAAAGGCATTGGACACTATTGGTAATTACTAAACATAATTATCATCATAAAACCTTAATTGGTGACGAGTAATGGAGAGAGGTTGATGGTATAAAACATTGTGAGAAACGGCTCCCTCTGAAGTGACATTGTTTTTGAGCAAGAAGTAATTTTCCACGAATTTGATTTCGAGACCTCAAGTTTAGAACTTGAGGTCTCGAAATCAAGCATCTGAACGCACACAACTTCGTGTGACAAGGGTGTTTTTTTATTTCATTATTATCTCGCAACTTCGACGACCGATTGAGCTCAAATTTTCACAGGTTTGTTATTTTATGCATATGTTGAGATACACCAAGTGTGAAGACTAGTCTTTGACAATTACCAATAGTGTCCACTGTCTTTAACTTCATTCACAAACAGTATGATACAATAGTTGCTTGCATGCTCAGATCATTTGTATTTAAAATTGTTAATCAGAAACAGTTGTATGATATAATTTAATGATTGCTTGTATACTAAACTCATGTTTATTTATTGTCAATTACAAACACGTTTTGCAAATAATAGTTCATGGCCTGACGTTTTGACCCTAGCAGAGTCTTCTTTCTCAAGACTTTAGCCTTTGAGAAACGTCAGGCCATTACTTATTATTTGCATTTATACCATCGGTCCATTTGGTTGGTAAATTGTTTGCAACAGCTAATTCTATTTTCACAAACACTTCATGATACAATTAATTACTGCTTGATTCTCGTTTCATTTTTGTCACTCACATACTTTTATTGCTAGGTAGTGATACTCAACTTGGAAACAAATTATTGACTCGGTAATTAATTCTTATGATCATGTTTTTGTTTCAGAAGTTCTGCTGCTGAATTCGAGGAAATCAAAACCAGAGAAAGTTCAGCCCATCCAGTTTAGATAATGAACACGAGAAAAGACTTTAGAGATCTCCTAATATGACTTTGATCATGTCGTCCAACATGCAGGGTCCATTTGAAAGCTATAACTCCACTAGGCCTAATAAGCTGATCAACGAAATTAACGAAAAGCTGAAACACCGCTCTAAAAGCAAAAACTCTGATTTTGAGTCTCGTGATTCAGTAGAAAGTCTGGATAAAAGCGAACAATGCAGCACTGACAGTGTGACACCAACAAATAAATCACGTTTCAACAAATCACCCTTTAAGAGTTTTTTTAAAAGAGAAAATAAACCAGCATTGAAAACAATAAGTGCTGAAGTTCCACCGCAAAAAGAGCCTGAAAACTTGTATTATGTGCCTGCTGGGGATGATCAAGTAAATCCCAGTGTTTCATCCAGAAATGTTCAAGATGAAGCAGACATCTATGAAGAAGTTCAAGTCCCAAGTCCATCATTGGATAAAACTACAACAGAAAAAGAGATCGGGAGCCGCTACCAAAATATTACAGCGCGCCATCTACGTTCGGAAGTTTGTCCAGACCGTAAGAACAGAAAACAGTCGTACAGTGTAAACAACTTGCCAGATGACGGCGAGGTATCTGAACATGGTGGAAGAAAACCTGAGTTAGAATTACATGATACCGAGGCTTGGGGTCATACTTATGATAGTATTGATCAAGATGAAAAGCATTCAGGGACTAACGCCAACCTCAAGGCTGAACGTGTACCCAAGGCTGTACTCAGAAAACTACCAGTGGTCAGTGAAACGTCTTGTTTTATTTTGGCATGTTTTTAGTTGAATTATTATTTGAATTGAACTTTGAATCAAGCATTTACACTTGGTGCATTATTATAGATATTTACACATGAGTCATGCCTTTCGGACTATATGTATTTGGAGGTACTCTATGATATATTTACGGGCTCAATTTCATAAAAAGCATGTACTGTTCTGTGCACCAACTTGCTAAGCACAGAAAAGTATTCCTTAAAGGAACACGTTGCCTTGGATCGGTCGAGTTGGTCTTTGAAAAGCGCTCTGTAACCGTTTGTTGTAAAATGTATATGGTTGGAAAGATATTGTAAAAGTATAATACAATGATCTACACAAATATGCCTCGAAATTGCGTGGTTTTCTTTTTACGCTGTCGACTAACACGGTCGGCCATTTATGGGAGTCAAAATTTTGACTCCCATAAATAGCTGACCGTGATAGTTCCTGACGTAAAAGGAAAACCGCGCAATTTCAAGTGATACTTGTGTGGATCATTATATTCTACTTTTAAAACATCTTTCTAACCATATGCATTTCATAACAAACGGTTTCAAATGCTTTTAATAGACCAACTCGTCCGATCCAAGGCAACGTGTTCCTTTAATTAACAAATAACACTCGGAACAGACCTGACAGAATAGGTTTTAATAGTCGTATCATGGAGGTAGAAATAGAGGTCATACCAGCCAAAGTTGTGACTATGCCCAACTCAATCTTTTTTCTGTTCGGTTGAAAGAAGTCCAACCCTGTGTGTCTGAACGGTCTTCCATGGTTCAACCTACAAAGGATAAACTGTCCAGCCGTCGATTTCACCAAACTCTTCTTAACTTAGGATTAATCTTAGGACTTACGACGGGTTAAGTTCCGTATCCAAATACGTAGGAAGCATTGAACCCATCCTAAGTTAGAACGGGTTACTCGTCCTAACCCGAGTTAGGATTAATCCTAGAGTTTCGTGGCATCGGCTGCAGGGACGACATACCCAGTGTGCTGAACCATCTGAACCCAGTGTGCTGACCAATAAACCACTATATCAGGGTCCTACTACTTGCCGTCAACTCGCCGTCAACTCACTTGCGCCGTCAAATCGCCGTCAACTCCTCCAATATACATTTAAAATCCACAAAAGAAGCATAGAACTGTAAAGTATCAGCTCAAAGAGAATTCGCGAAAGTTTTAGGTCATATTTCGGAATAAAAATTGAGTTTTTTTCTCGTGAAAAAATTATCTCGAAACAGCAAAACCGTCGGCCGCCATCTTGCTTTTTCACATTGATTAGTCTTGGCCCAAGATGTCAATGATTGGTACTTTTTTTTTATCAACACAAAGTCGTTTTTGTGAATGAATTTTTACCGAAAACCATGAGAAATATGTAGTTTAGCCTAGATTTAACACTTCCGTGTCCCATTTATACATTTTTCATGTAAATTTAATGAGTTGACGGCACGAAAATGAGTTGACGGCGAGTTGACGGCAAGTCGGCGAGTTGACGGCAAGTAGTAGGACCGCTATATCACTCAGGTTGACTTCCCCTCAACAGTGAGTGATCTATCCAGCTGTGTTTGTGCCATGAGATGGTAACCACACACACAGACACCCAAGATAGCCTTGGGCTGGTTTGGCAGTACACCCATGGCGATCACCACATTGAAAACTTGTGAAACACTTACCTATGGCTATAGTATAATGTACAGTAATTAGTATCATGGCCAGTGCTTTTGTTCAGCAGAGTGTGGCTTCGAGCCCTGGTCAGGTCGTGACATTTGTGTCCCTAACTGAGCAAGACGCTTCACTATAATTGCTTCTCTTCACCCAGGGGTAAATTGGTACATGTGAGGGCAGAGATGGTTCTAGTGGTTGATTTAGTTTAGGAGCGCATTATACGTTTGTTTCCTATGAGATATAGGCCTATGTATTGCTGTGCATTTCAACAACTTGTCGTATCTTTTAAGTGCCATTCAAATGTAGCTTTTTTTATTTGCTTTTGTGTTTAATTTAGTTTTTTTTGGTTAATCTTGTAATTTTTAAAACAAATAATTTTTGTTCCCACAAGAACTATTTGTACTTAAAATGTGTACTTTTCGGCTTGCTTGGCCGCTACTGTTGGTTCAAGCTTTTTGTGTTTGCTTTTGTTGTTTTTCTTAAAAACTTTCAAACAATTACATAATATATCAGATTTTGTACATAATTTTGAACTATTTGTAATTGAATGTATTTACGGCCTGCTTAGTCGCCTTTGCAGTTTTAAAATAAATAAACAAAAATAATTTAATTTGTTGCACAGGCTGTGTATCTCCGCATGGAGCTTAGATGGTTTAAGGAATGAATAAAAATGGCCCAGTGACCAGGGGTACATAAATGTTGAAAGGGCTTTGAAAGCCCTTGGCTGGGAAAAGGGTTATATAAAAACTGGTGAATTCTTCTTCTTATTATTTGTTAACTTTTTTTGTTTTGATTTACAGCAGCATGCAGACTCAAGTGTCCGCAAAACGCCACCACCCACCCTTCCAAAAACAGTGTGTATCAAGAGGAGTTCATCCGAGAAGATCCATGAAGAATGGTGCAAGTTAAATGACTCGGCAAGTCAACACGACAAGCAAGTGCCTCCTGCAGTGCCTACTGGTCAACTCAACAAGCAAGCGCCTCCTGTACTCGACAAATCAGTGCCTCCTGTACTCAACAAGCCAGCGCCTCATGCAGATCCTTCTGTGCCTCCTGTACCTGCAAAGCCTCCCCTTTCATCTCTCCCTCCTAAAAAAAACAAGGAACTACCAGAAATCAAGAAGGAGTTAAAGTTATTCAGGAAACTTTTGAATCAACAGAAGGATGTTGATATTACTAAGATAGAAATCAGTAATGTCAACTTCACGGGGCGTATTGTGGACAGCAGAGGTGGTCGTCTCCAGCTGAAATCACATGGTGTAGTCCTCTACATACCACCTGGTGCTCTTGGAGATGAGCCGCAGGAAATATTCGTCTACGTTCAACAGAACTTGACGTCATCTTCTCAGAATGGGTTTGTTACACCCATTGTTCATTGCGGCACCTCTGGGCTCAAGTTCAACATTCCAGTCATTCTGAGCTTCCCTGTCCATGTCAAAGATTCTTCTCAATGGAAGTTGTCTGGGGTCCGTCAAGATTCGTCCACCGAACCATGGGCAGACATTCCCGACTGCTCAAGCGATACCATACTGGTTAATGACAATCTTTGTACGGTAGTCGTTGATCATTTTACAGGGTTTGGTTTGGTTGGTTGTCCCAACGTACCGCAGCCTTCTTTAATACCAATCAGAATCAAGGTTTATAACTCGCAGACCAACGGCATAGATCCGGTGCACGGTTGTGTGAAGTTACAAGTTTATTTCTGCGATGAATCAACAGAGACATGTGAGGTAAGTTTGACAATATTGGCAATTGACCCCTTGCATTTGACATCACACTCTCAAGAAGCGCCAATACTGAGACCAAAAGGAGGCAGATCATTGGAGGATATAGCTGTTCTGTATGCGTAAAAACATGCACGTGACCTCAGTACTTATATATTGTTTCGAGTTAATTCTTGATAGCCTCCTTGCACAACGTAGAATGTACCTCGGAACAATGCGCGTAATTTGGGGTGTCAAATCTTTTGTGCACAACTTTGACTGCCAATATTATGGTGGACAGGATAAGGTGTGTGAGTGTGCGGTGTGTTTTGCAATAGTTTTTAAGCAATGTCCCATAGTTACATTCACAAACGTATCGTTATATTGACTCTTAATCAAACAGCTGATGACTATCTAACTATCTAACAGTCTTACTAACAACAAGATTTCCAGACTTCAACGGCTGCCCGCATTGTGACACTGTCTAGAAAATCCTGTTCTATCACCCCCATTCTGAAACAACTACACTGGCTCCCTATCTCTCAACGAATCATCTTCAAGCTGATGCTCATTGTCCACAAAGCTCTTAATGGCAAGGCTCCCCACTATATTTCTGAACTGCTTCAAGTTTACACTCCATTAAGGAATCTTCGATCAAGTTCTATGCATCTCCTCATTGAACCCAAGTCTCGACACTCATGGGGTGACAGGTCTTTTTCTTCAGCCGCGCCACGCATCTGGAACTCTCTACCACTTAATCTTCGATCTTGTCTTTGTACTGCAAAATTCAAGTCTCTTCTCAAAACTTATCTTATGTCACAGGTTTTCAATGACTAATTTTGTTGTGTCTGTTTTTCTTTGTGTTGTGTTTTGTTTTTGTTTTGTTTTTGTTTTGTTTTTGGTTTTACTGCGCCTTGAAAACCCAGCAGGGTGGATATGTGCGCACTACAAGTCTTATTATTATTATTATTATTATTATTATTATTATTAACTGGTTGAATGTTGGGACCAACAAATATTTGACCAAAGGACAAAACCCTTAATAGCCCGACATGACTGCATGGCCAGGGTTGACATTCTACTCTAATTCTACCCAAAGATTCAAAAGCGATGACGGAAAAAAATACGGGGTGTTGGAGCTGATGTGAAATTAATTCACTGGATGCTATTTCAGCAAGCATCAATAATGCAACAATCAGTGCAGACAGTGAGCATTGCCAGCAATGATTATCAAATAATTATTACTAACTGAAATGGCACCCATGAGCATTTCACAACAATTTGCTCCAGACCCAAATTTCATATTAATCATGCTTACCAGAACAAGGTAACCAGCCAAACTACCATGTCATGTGTACAATTTCTGACTGGTACTTTGCAAATTTCTGCTCAGCAGGAAAAATTCAAGCACTATTTTCTGCGTTTAGCAACTCTATGAAATTTGTCCCTGTTCTCAATATTGTGCCTTTGACGCTCTATTAATCATTGATCCTGACAAACTAAAACAAATTCTTATTTAAACATCTTTTATTCCGTCCTCCTACAGTCAATCAAGGAACGAGAGAAGGACAGCAAGTTGTTGCTGGATAAATCGCGAGGATTCTTTTTGCACGTCAGCAATAGGGGTCCCAACAATGCCAATCTGGATGTGACATTTGAACTTGAATGTTTAAATCAACTCTGGAAAACATCCTTCAAAAAACAGGTATGGAAACTATAAAAATTTGCATTGGGATAAAGATATTATAAATTTTTGGTGTTATCGTTGTTGTAACACTACTTTGTGTGTGGAGGTTGAAGTTGGTAATAAAATACTACATCTTACGATCACTTCATATCCCACCGCTGCCACCATGAAGTGATTGTAAGATGGAGTATTTTATTACCAACTTCAACATTTGTGCCTGCGCACACAAAGCAGTATTACAACAACCTTTACACCGATGTGTGTTAGTGCTGTATACTACGTACTTATAGGTTTGAACTGTCTCTAGCTACCGGGCAATCTCGGTGGTGTAGTTGGTAAGACATCTGCTGTAGAATGCCAAAGGTCGTGGGTTCGAATCCCAACCGAGTATGCCTGTGAACAAGCGCCTTTTCCTAAAAGCTAAGTTGAGGGTGTACACAACATGGGTTCTCCCCGTCCTACTCTACTGGTCAGAAACCTGGACACTATTGGTAGAAGATAGACGTAGGCTTCAAGCATTTAATATCAGATGCCAACGGAGGATACTCCCTCTTTGGCCACATTCGTCGACTTCCAGAAGACACTCCAGCACATGCGGCCCTCAAGCTGAGCGTCGATGCTCGAGGGGGAACTCCGTTCTGGCCAAGCCTGAAAAAGACTCGGAGGGCGACCACGCAACACCTGGTTGCGCCAGCTAGAAGTGGATCTGACTACAGCAGCTGTGGCAGTCTGCAACACATCGTATGGTCTGGGCGGTTCTACATCCCCCTTGATGGACCACAGAGAATGATGATGTTTACCCTGATCCAGGTTCTGTGAGGCTGACTAAATTCTGTGTCCAAAATTACTCATAAATGGCTCAAACTGAAACAGTATCCGAGTGAGAATACCTTTTTTTTAATCACTTTCCGGGTCAACCTGGCCCGTAAAGAGCCAATACTTAGTGTCTGTATGTTTTTTGGACCCCCCTGTTTTAATTTTGCACACCCCGTTTTATCTTTCTTTACATGCAAGTGAAAAATTTTGACACCCAGTTTTTAAATTTACAGCAAATGTTGACACTCCTTTACCAAATCCTGGCTAAAACCTGGAATTTGGGTTAAGTCTAACTCTGAAGATTTTAGGAACTAATGTAAATATTTATTGTTATAAATTGCAGGTATTTTCGTTGGCAAGATGTGACGTCGACCAATTTGAGGAATCCTGCACCCTGAATCTTAAAGTCCGACCTCAGGAGGCTGCAATGGGCGCTGACTATCGACCACTTGAATGTGAAATCGGTATTTGTCAGAGCTCATATGAGGAGTTTGGAGTGACTGTCCGGGTAGTTGATGAGATTGGTGTTCGGAGTGAAAGAGAAAGCATGGTAAGCTAGCCACAGTACCTCGTAAACAATACATGGTGCTATGTAAAAAGGTGTGAATCTCATAATTCAAAAACTTAGTCCCACACTTGCAGGAAAATGCTGAATGTTAAAGCGCATTGGGCATCTCTGAGTGATGGATATGAGGAGTGCTATATAGGCGATGTGACCTCTGACGTCACTCGATAACCATAATGTGTTTTGGCAGCCAGCTAGAAAGTCGAGCAATCTAACAATGGCTACGCGTCTTTTTGCCCGGCGAAACATGACATGTACAGTGTATTGTCAACAGAGGGCGGTTTGAATGTAAACATAGGTCACATCGTCTATAAGAAGCCATTATTACTATTATTATTATTCTTGGATTCTGGTTCATACTGACCAAGAAATGGATCAGGCCCCATGAGACTCGGAATCAGTGTCAATTCTAGCCTTGCTCAAGGCAGTCGCATTATTCGCTCCGAAAAGACGCTGCTGTAAACCCACCCGTATACACTGTGCATGCTGCGTGTAATCACACTGCATGACCCACCCGTATACACTATACACACTGTCACATCGTACGACTACTGTGCACACAAGTCATCTGCACTCGTACCGCATGCGGAGGCCGTCAGACCGACAGCCTTGTCGGGTCTGGAACTTCCGGGTTTAATGTGTTGTATTGAAAAATTTCCACTAGTGGAAAAAATTGGGGGGGCTCTCGGATATGCTAGTATGCAGCCCATGAATATGTATATCTTTCGTCAGACCTATCAGACAACACAGGATGTGAGGCAAATGAATTATTCATTTTGACGTCCAATCACGCACGCCTATCATGCTCACTGAGCGTCCGTGGTGGTGGTGTGTGTGATGTAGACATGTCTCGTCTTTCGCGGGCATTATGGTAATGAGCTGACCGTGGGAACTCTTCGCTTATTATAGTAATGAGGTCAGTGGCTTCAACACAGACCCTACAAGGCTGTCGGCCTGACAGCGTCCGCATGCGGATAGTGTACGGGGCATCGTGTCGTGCAATGTTATGCACAGTGAATATGGGTGGGTGATTATACAGCGGCGATCTTTTTTCGGAGTGAATAATTCGACTGCCTATGTCAATTCAGGCTATGTCAATTCTGGACCAGGAGTTTATGGAGTATTAAAGATACTGGACACTACTGGTAATTGTCAAAGACCAGTCTTCTCACTTGGTGTATCTCAACATATGCATAAAATAACAAACCTGTGAAAGTTTGAGCTCAATTGGTCGTCCAAGTAGCGAGATAACTATGGAAAAAAAAAAACCCTTGTCACACGAAGTTGTGTGCTTTCAGATGCTTGATTTCGAGACCTCAAATTCTAAATCTGAGGTCTCAAAATCAAATTTGTGGAAAAATGTTTCTTTCTCGAAAACTAAGTTACTTCAGAGGGAGACGTTTCTCACAATGTTTTATACTATCAACCTCTCCCCATTACTCGTTACCAAGGAAGGTTTTGTGCTAATAGTTATTTTGAGTAATTACCAATAGTGTCCACTGCCTTTAAAATTATTTATCTTGTCTCCTCAGGATTATCATGGCATGAGTATTCTCCGACTGAATGAGTTTGACCCAATGTCTCTTGGAAGGTGCCGCAAACTCTCTCATAAACTTGACTCTGAACGTCGCTGGAGGCTACTCGTCAAGCCATGTTTCATCGGGCAGGAAGCCGAGCGGGACTTTGATAAACATCTCCACCCTTCGTCCGCTGTGCTTGGCATTGTTTTTTTGCAGGGTTTGAGGAGGAGAGAGTCATCAATGATGACCTTAGTGCGATTGGAATCGATGCTTAATGAGTGCAAGTTGTTCAGAGCAGCTCAACTAGTTCATGATGACATTGAGGAGTTGAAGGAGAAATGTTCAGGCAAAGACAATGGAGAGGTTTTTGTTCACTCAATACAATGTTCAGATGATGTACACAGCGACAGTGATGAGGCAAAATTACATGTACAACGCCCAATACGGAATCCAGTCAAGGATGATGATGATGTTTACGAGCTGATATCATCTGATTTTCAAGGCGGAAACAATGATGAACGAGCGAGTAACCATCTCCAAAATAGAATCCCGGAAGAAAATGATGAAAATCCAAACCAAATTCGCACATTGCAATCAAACCCGGTCATTCTACCAGACACAGGACCAAACAATTCTAGAAGTTTGCGAGGGCAGCGTCAAAGCCAAGAACCAGTCCAGAATGATTGGCCTTCAGAGCACTCGCGTTATCAGAATGTGCCACTAAAAGCAAGCTCGGACAGACCTAGTAATAATGGTTATACAAGTTTTACTGTTGGAAACAAAAAACCCAAGTAAGTACTATAGGTCTAAGTACATTTAAGGGACTTGTTGCCTTGGATCAGGTTTTTTGTTACTCCACAAAATGGTCGACCTTGTTAGTTTACCAAAAAAAAAGGATAACCCGAAGCACAGTGTCTGGATCAGTACATTTATACAAATCTTTATCATCGAGTATTTCAGAACAAACGGTTTCAAATGCTTTTCAAAGACCAACTCGCCCAATCCAAGGCAACACCCTTTAATGAAACACAATATGGAATCTTTGTTAATCAATACTAAACCAGGACTTGTATGTTACAGTTTTAAATCGAGCAAACATAACACCCCAACAAGCAAAATAACAAAAACATGAAGGCCGTGATCGAATTGTCGGCCACGGTTATGTTGCGGATATGGCTAGATCACCACATCATCATGTGTTGTAGTAAAAGACGTCCTTAGAAACAGTCGTGGCCTGAGCCGTTGCTGCCAATGGGAGAGTTTCCAATGCTAGGGCGCAGCAGACTTACTGGGTAAATTTCCATTGTTTACGTAGTTCTGAACATGCACATAATTCTGAGAACAATGTATTTAACCGGTAAGTCTGCTGCCACCTATCGTCCCAGAAAGTCTCCTATTTGTTGTGTGACTTTGCTCAGCCCCACTGGCACGGTTGTAGCTAGACCAATTTTAGTGGAGGGCTAGGGAACTTGATTTTTTTTTTTTTTGACGTCTTCCAAAGGCGAGTGGATCAACAAATTTATTCATGTTAAGTTACTGGATGGACTATCAAGTTTCTGCAAATGAAAGTTTCTCAGTGGTTTCTTTCCCTGCCTTTCACTTCTGTGCATCCTGGGTCGAATCACACCTTAAAGGAACATGTTGCCTTGGATCGTTCCAGTTGGTCTTTGAAAAGCGTTTGTAACCGTTTGTTATAAAATGCATATGGTTAGAAAGATGTTTTAAAAGTAGAATACAATGATCCACACTTATTTGCCTCGAAATTGCGTGGTTTTCCTTTTACTTTGCGAACTAACACGGTCGGCCATTTATGTGGCCGACCGTGTTTGTCAACGAGGTAAAAGGAAAACCGTGCAATTTCGAGTGATACTTCTGTGGATCATTATACTCTACTTTTAAAATAGCTTTCTAATCATATGCATTTTATAACAAACGGTTACAAACACTTTTCAAAGACCAACTCGGCCGATCCAAGGCATTGTGTTCCTTTAAATCGAAGCCCTGAATCTGCATTGTTTTTAGTCAAAACGTGATCGAGGGTTTTCTCTATTTCGTTCTTCCTGTACATATAAAACTGGAAAATTTCTAGTTCCTATTTATTGGTTAATGAAAACAACTATGGTAAATGTAATTTCAATGTATCATAGAGAGTGCATGCTTTGCATGCCATCTAACTCAGAAAATGTACCTGTTTATTAAAAGTCAGCTGAACTGTAAAAAAGATGCAATTATAAACAGAGCAACCATTTAAAAAAATATATATATGATATGAGGTATTGCATGGTGAGGTATCTATATATATTTGCCAGGTAGAGTTTGTTCTTAAAGGCAGTGGACACTATTGGTAGTTACTCAAAATAATTATTAGCATAAAACCTTTCTTGGTGACGAGTAATGGGGAGAGGTTGATGATATAAAACATTGTGAGAAACGGCTCCCTCTGAAGTGCCATAGTTTTGGAGAAAGAAGTAATTTTCCACGAACTTGATTTCGAGACCTCAGATTTAGAACTTGAGGTCTCGAAATCAACCATATAAACACACACAACTTCGTGTGACAAGGGTGTTTTTTCTTTCATTATTATCTCGCAAGTTTGATGACCGATGGAGCTCAAATTTTCACAGGTTTGTTATTTTATGCATATGTTGAGATACATCAAGTGTGAGGGCTAGTCTTTGACAATTACCAATAGTGTCCACTGCCTTTAAAGAACTGTGTTGCTTTATGTTATACTAACGAGGAGAAGATTTATTGGATTGTTCAGGAGCCTTCGCAGAACTGTCCTGGTTTTAACTACTACCTTAGCCTCAGTGTTTCGACTAGCTTAATAATAATAATAATAATTGTGGCTTCTTATATAGCGCACATGTCCGTCACCCAGTGACGCCCCTGGCGCTGTAATATACAGTATTTTATGCCAGATGTGGGACTACGTTTGAATTATGAGACCTAATTCTGATAGTGATAGCACCATGTAATGCTTTTACAAGGTGCTGTGGTGCAATTTGCTGCCGATCGGACCAGGAACATCGGGTCGAACCTCTTCTCTTTTCGATAAGCGCACTAGGTTCTTTTACATGCTTGCTCCATAGTCAGCGTCAGGAGATCTATACTGGCAAACAGGAAGCCTTTTCCAAAGAAATTGAGCAGCGTATAAGAGAATGACTGACCATCAACTATGAAAGAAGCTCTTGTAGTTGGGGTGAGCAGTGACTGTCTGGGCCTAATTTCATAAAGCATGTAAGCACAAAAATTTGCTTAGCGTGAAATTTCTTCCTTGGTAAAAACAGGATTACCAACCAATGTTTTTTTTTCTTCATGTGATTTTCAGGATTTAGCAAACAACAGCTGAATACCATGTATCAAGCAATATGCAACAAATGACTATTGATTGGTAATCCTGTTTTTACCCAGGAAGAAGTTTCATGCTAAGCAAATGTTTGTGCTTAAAGGGTGTATGTAACTTTTGTAGGACAAGAAACACAATGTCCACAGATTTACACTAAACACAGTTTGAAGATAATGATAGTAGAAAGCTTCCCTGAAAATATTCTGTGCTGAGGTGTTGTAGTTTTTGGGAAATGAGTAAAATAATGTCATCTTAAAGCTGCTTAGCAAAACAAGTGCTGCTCAGCAAACTTCTTTGCTTACTGAGCAAGAAACTAGGTGGGGCACTGTGGCAACAGTTTAACATTCATGACAAATGTTGGATGTTAATCTCATAATATTCATTTTTGCAAGTTGGCTTGTTAGTGTGCTTTTTTCTGGGGGTTTTTGTGTGTGTGTATAAAACATTGTGACCACTTCGTGCATACTTGTATAGGGCGTAGTGGAAAAGGGGGATGTCTGAAACCTTTCCCTTTATTGATTGATTTATTTACTACAAATTAAATAAATGACCTTTCTATTTATAAAACTTGTTATTATTATTAATTTAGCAACTCGTGCAACTAGTATCCAAGAATTCCCTCAAGCAACTAGCCAGAAATGTCAGAAAAATTGAACCAGAATTATATGTCTCGCAAATCTTTTTATAAAGTCAAATCAAATCTTACATTTTGTTCCAAAAACATTAATTTATCAGGACAATGATGGCAGATTTGACCAGAAAATTTAGATGTTAATTATTAATCACGAAAACAATGTACTTATAATTACCAAATTGTGATCAGGATCCCGTCATTAAATAACGTCATAATGATGAGTGACGTGAACAAGTGTGGTACGTTTTTTTATTTTTTTTTTTATTTTTTTTATTTATCGGAACATCAGAGAGAAAACAAATCCATTTTAGGGGGAAAAATCGGGCCATTTAATTTGAGATTTGAAGCCCCTAAATAAAATGGTTTATAATGCGATAGGCTCCGTCTAGTTCTGCAAAAAACCTCTGATCAAAGGCAATTTCAAGTGATCCGCATCATCTTACTCTACTTTATTTACATTTCTTACCCAATAATACCCAAACAAAAATGTCTTGCGATTGTTGTCCAATGGGGAGGACTTGTTGCTATTATGCAAATTAGTTTCTGGAAGCCCGGGAGTTGCGTGATCACGTGCTACGATTGCCGTGTATAATACATTGTGAGCTGAGTTTTTACACAATGTTGTGCCATATTTTATTTGAAAAACGTAACTTGATTATTTTACTTTATTAATTTGTATTTGGGTTGGCCTATTAAAACTTCCGATAAATTACTTCCGAAAAAGAAACTGGCTATGACCATTCATGAAGACTGACCAATGAAAACAACTGTTCTGAAAGCTCTGGCATGACCACGTGACTGCACGTGGACGGTGTCAAAGGTTCTTTGTGGTCAACACAAAGTCTGTACTTTCTTTAGTGTTCAACAAATTGAAGTATTTATGGTATTTCCAATGACACGACTACCACAAAAGCCACAAAAGCGTAATGGTGAGTTACTTGAATGTGATAATAGGTGAATGATAATGATGATTTTGATAGAGTAGGTCATTCTCATGAAGAATTTGACTGGAATGTGTGGGGGCCGGATTCGACACAACAACAACAAGCTGTCAGAATGTCATGCACAATAGTAAGTATTGACTATTCAACATACTTTTTCTTTCTTCAATTTCCAGAACGTTTGAAAGTCCATAGCGTTAATTCTTACTCGTACAAATTTACTAGGTTTTGGCCTAGCACTAGACCTAGACTTGACTCAAGTCCCAACTCCGTACCATCGCCAGAAAGCTATTGTTTTATGATCTGCTCAGGGGTGGATTTCACAAAGGTAGTCCTAACTTAGGATAGGACTAGTCCTAGGCAACGATAGGACTTGTCCTAAGTTAGGACCAGTAACTCATCCTAACTTAGGACTGGCCATATCTCTTAGCATTGCCTAGGACTAGTCCGAAGTTAGGACTACCTTTGTGAAATCCACCCCTGGATTCCCAAACCTGTTCTGCATGCGGGACAGGGACTTGAAGATGTCGTCACAGTTGCCTGATATAAAAATGTATTATGAATGTGTAGCATTGCTGCGTGATACGCGTTGACCAATCAAATGCACTCAAAAAGAAGACTAATTTATTTGTTATTTCATCATTTGAATAACCAATTTATTATAAAAAAAGAAAGCACTATGTTCAATTGAATTTAAGTTAATACTTTGACACATATATTAGGGACGGTTTTGTTTGCAAAATTTGCGTTTTTGAAAGTGCAATTCAACGACTTATTTATAATACCGACACCCCCTTGCCTGCTGATGACTTTGCCCGCCCCATGCGCGCGCCGCGTGCCTTACATCGTCTTGCACTGTGATGTCACAGAGTATAATAAATGTTTTACCAGCGGGGCAGCGCTTCCACGCTACTGCTTGCCTTACCCCTTGCAATTTTTCAATTTTGAGGCCCAAATTCAACAAAACCGCTGGACTAAACCCCTTGTGATTTTTTTTATTTTAGGCTCAAATTTGCCTCTTCTGTTTTTTTTTTTCAAGTTTAGGCCCAAATTTGACAAAACTGCTGACTTACCCCTTGCCATTTTTCAATTTTTAGGCCCAAATTCAACAAAACTGCTGGATCACCCCTTATGATTTTTTTTATTTGTGGCCCAATTTCAATAAAACTGCTGAATTAATAGCCGTTCCCCTTGTGATTTATTCAATTTTAGGCCCAAATTTGATAAAACTACTAGACTTGACCATTGTGATTTTTTCGATTTAAGGCCCAAATTTGATAAAACTGCTGGACTTACCCTTTGTGATTTTTTTCAATTTGAAGCCCAATTTCAATCCCTTGTGATTTATTCAATTTTAGGCCCAAATTCAATAAAACTGCTTGACTTACCCCTTGTGATTTTTTCAATTTTAGTCTCAATTTCAATCCCTTGTGATTTATTCGATTTTAGG
This sequence comes from Asterias rubens, assembly GCF_902459465.1. Taxonomy (NCBI): domain Eukaryota; kingdom Metazoa; phylum Echinodermata; class Asteroidea; order Forcipulatida; family Asteriidae; genus Asterias; species Asterias rubens. The sequence goes on from NC_047077.1 coordinate 6,011,073, forward strand.
CCCAAATTCAATAAAACTGCTGCACTAATAACCCCTTGTGATTTTTCGATTTTAGGCCCAAATTCAATCAAACTGCAGGACTTACCCCTTGTGATTTTTTCAATTTTATGCCTAAATTCAATAAAACTGCTGCACTAACCCTTGTGAGTTTTCGATTTTAGGCCCAAATTCAATCAAACTGCAGGACTTACCCCTTGTGATTTTTTAAATTTTAGGCCCAAATTTGATAAAATTGCTGACTTTAGATTTTAGGTCTTAATTTGATAAAACTGCTGGACCTACCCCTTTTAATTTTTTTATTTTTAGATGCAAACTTATTTTGTCCTTTTAAATGTTTTTTCTTTGTAGTGTTTCTGTTTGTCCGCAATTGTCATGAAGATGTCAAGAGATCACCAGTAACGAGCTCATAATGATCTGAATATGATGTAGGCCTATAATTAAGAAGGTAAATACATAATTCTTTAAAACAACAGTTTTTGTTTGCCTTTGAAGGATTTAACCCAGATTAAATGCATCTAGCTAAAAAGGCTCACAATGCAATGTATTTTACTATAAGCCTCAAATAATTAAAGTATGAAAAAACTGACCTAGTTGCCCCTTGATAATTTTAATTTATTTTTGGCAAATATTGAAAAAAAAGCTGGACTTACCCCCTTTTGATTATTTCAATGTTAGGCCCAAATTCAATAAACCTGCTGGACTTACCCCTTGTGATTTTTTCAATTCTAGGCCCTATTTGATAAAACTCCTGGACTTACCCCTTGTGATCTTTTTCAATTATAGGCCCAAATTCAATAAAACTGCTGGACTTACCCCTTGTGATTTTGTCAATTTTTTGGCAGAAATCAGATAAACGTCTGAAATTACCCCTTGTGATTATTACGATTTTAGGCCTAAATTCAATAAAATTGCTGGACTTACCCCTTGTGATTTTTTCAATTTTTAGGCAGAAATCAGATAAACGTCTGAAATTACCCCTTGTGATTATTACGATTTTAGGCTTAAATTCAATAAAATTGCTGGACTTACCCCTTTTGATTTGTTTCAATATTAGGCCCAAAATCCAATAAAACTGCTGGACTTACCCCTTGTGATTTTTTCAACCTTAGGCCCAAATTCAATAAAACTGCTGGACTTGCTACCCCTTTTTTAATTTTTTTTTTTTAGGCCCAAATTTGATAAAACCGTTGGACTTACCCCTTGATTTTTTCAATTTTAGGCATAAATCAGATAAACGTCTGAACTTACCCCATGCGATTTAAGGCCCAAATTCGATCAGACCGCGAGAATTACATGTACCCCTTTTGATTTTTTCAATGTAAGGCCCAAATTAGATAAAACTGCTGGACATACCCTTGTGTTTTTAATTTATTTTAGGCCCAAATTCAACAAAACTGCTGTACTTATTATCCCTAGTGGTTTTTCAATTTTACACCCAAATTTGATAAAACTGACGACTTTCAATTTTAGGTCCAAATTTGATAAAACTGCTGGACCTACCCCTTGTAATTTTTGTAATTTTAGATGCAAACTTATTTTGTCCTTTAAAATGTTTTTCTTTGTAGTGTTCCGCCACCGTCATGAAGATGCCAAGAGACCACCAGTAACAAGCTCATAAAGATCTGAGTATGATGTAGGCCTATAAATAAAAAGGTAACCTATAATTCATAACGATTGTTTTGTTGACCTTGCTACAGCATGGTACTGCTAGTCTTGCTATTACAGTACTTCTGATTAATTCTTTTTTTTTGGGTGGGGGGTGGGGGCGTGGGTGTTTGTATCGCCCCCCCCCCCCCCCCACCCCTTTTGGTCAGTTTTCCGACCAAATAATCTTGCCCATTCAAGGGATTGCCTTTGAAATATAACTGCCCAATAAAACCTTGACTTGAAAATAGGAAAGACAACAACAGGTTCTTATACTTGGACTTGTTGCTGTCTTGTGAGAAAATTAAGGCACTGACCATGAATTGCAGAACCTCGGCCGTTAGCCACGGCCAATAAATAATCTGCCAGGGTATTATATAGGAATCCCAGAATACTTTCATTTCTATTGAGCCAAATACAATGATAAACTATTGTGGCAGCGTTTCTTGTCTGCCACACATAACAAATGGACAACAAAAGTTCTGGAACTGGGGATAAGGCAAAAGGGGTGAATTGTTTCTGCTACTTTTCTGTCCCACTTTGACGGGTGAAACAAAGTGTATCACCATAAGTGCATGCCTGTACAAGATACACAAAGAATTATGTTGATGATTATTCACATCACATACTATTATTATATCGAGAGGGGTTGTCTTAAGTACCCATGCACCTGACCTGCCCGGGAGGGCAGTGCAAAGGCCCTGATGACTCTGGAAACTGTGTGGGGCTGGTATCCTGCACATTGGTAGCCCTGCTAATTGAACAAACCTCACCAGGATGAATAGGCCAAATTTGAAACTGAATTATGCTTGCAATGGTGTACCTAATTACAAGATTGCGCTAGAATCATACTCTGTTCAATTAGATTATTAAAACAAAACTAATTCAAGAATAATTGCTTTTTCTTTTACATATGAACCAACTGCGTAGTGGTATTAACAACTGCATCTCCCAAGGAACCATGTCATCCATCCATGAAGCAGCACCTAAGTCAACAGTGCCTGTTTTGTAAGCAAGGCCTGAATGAATGAAGCCAGGCCTGAATGAAAGAACCCAGGAAGATTCAAGCTTCAAGCTTCGCTGAATGGAGCGCTGACACCTGTTGCAGCCTTGGAATTTTCAACATATGAACATGAACATGAACACAACTGATGTTTCTATCAAATTATTTATTATTAGGCTACTGTAAAATAACGCGTGGTAAATTTATTGATTTTATCAGCCCAACAATGCAACATGGCATGTTTAACAAAAAGCATTCATTTTTGCTCAAGTTTTTGCAATTTTGCCCAAAATTTCAACAAAGCTTTATACCTTGCGCATTTTCAAAATTTTGCTTGAATTTTGCCCAAGGCTGCTTTACGTATTTATCAAATTTTGCTCAAATTTTGCCCAAAAATGCAGCAAGGCTATATAAATATAGCCTTGCGTATTTATCTTATTTTGCCCGTAAATTCAACAGGGCTTTATTTTGCTCTAATTTTGCCCAAAAGTGCAACAATGCAATTTCCTTGCGTATTTATCAAATTTTGCACAAATTTTGCGTGAAAATGCAACAAGGCTTTGTTTTGCTAAATTTTTGCCCAAAAGTGCAACAAGGCTATAGCCTTGCGTTTTTTTTTTCTTTCAATTTTGCCTGAAAATTCAACAAGGCTTTGTTTTGCTCAATTTTTTGCGTATTTATCCAATTTTATTTAACAAGGCTTTATTTTGCTCAAATTTTGCTCTAAAGTGCAACAAGGCTGTAGCCTTGCATATTAATCCATCTTTGCCTGGAAATTCAACAAGGCTTTATTTTGCTCAAATTTTCCCTTAGGTGCAACAATGCAATAGCCTTGCGTATTTATTAAATTTTGCACAAATTTTGCGTGAAAATGCAACAAGGCTTTGTTTTGCTAAATTTTTGCCCAAAAGTGCAACAAGGCTATAAGCCTTGCGGTTTTTTTTTCTTTCAATTTTGCCTGAAAATTTAACAAGGCTTTGTTTTGCTCAAGTTTTTGCGTATTTATCAAATTTTATTCAACAAGGCTTAATTTTGCTCAAATTTTGCTCTAAAGTGCAACAAGGCTAATTAATCCATCTTTGCCTGGAAATTCAACAAGGCTTTATTTTGCTCAAATTTTCCCTTAGGTGCAACAATGCAATAGCCTTGCGTATTCATCAAATTTTGCCTTAAAATTCAACAAGGCTTTGTTTTGCTAAATTTTTGCCCAAAAGTGCAACAAGGCCTGGCGTATTTATCCAATTTTGCCTGAAAATTCAACAAGGCTTTGTTTTGCTCAAATCTTGCCCAAAAGTGCAACAAGGTCTGCAAATTTTGCCTGAAAATTAAACAAGGCTTTATTTTGCTCAAATTTTGCTAAAGAGGGCAACAAGGCTTATATATAGCCTTACATATTTATCAAATTTTGCCTGAAAATGCAACAAGGCTTTATTTTGCTCAAATTTTGCCCAAAAGTGCAACAAGGCTATAATTATAAGCCTTGCGTATTTATCAAATTTTGCCTGAAAACTCAACAAGGCCTTATTTCGCTCAAATCTTGCTCGAAAAATCAACAAGGCCTTGCATACTTCCCAAATTTTGCCTGGTGTCTTTATTAAATTGTGAGTGTTATTTTATATGTACAAGAATAAATGCTTATGCTGTTTATGGGCAAGTCGACCATTAGTTGATTTGTCTGAACTCGGAACTGTTGTCTCATTATTTGACTCGTCTACTTAGCCGCCATGTTTTCCCACAATGCAATAAATTGGGTGTGTATTATTTTTATTTGAGTTTCCTTGCGCAAAATGACTTGCTAAAAGCGACTTTTATACGCACCTAACTGTATTGTGGGTAAAAATGGCAGCCTGAGGGTCCCACCGGGATAAGGTGGGCCCTCGATATTTAATTGGGGGGGGGGGGGGTGTAGGGTTAAGGCAAATAAAACGCAAGTTACAAGGAGAGTCATGTCCAATTTTTTATTGAAAAATTTTGCCAAAAAAAAAGCAGAGTCGTGCAAACACCTGTGCCTGTCGGTGGACCCCCTCGGCCACCTGGAACTTGTGACGACCTAAAGGCTTTAAGTGCAATGGTTGATATGTTCTCTGTTCAGTGAAGTTCAATTAGATGTACCGCTAGCTTCTACTTCAATGTTGTAATGTCTCACAAAATATAAACGAGCTAGATGAAATTTTGCGCTGTTTATTAAACGCAAGCGTTGAGCAGAAGGTAGTTGTTGCTTGCTTAAATGAACTGGTGCCCTCAAGGGCCTAAGATTTCACCGATTGTTGTCTTGCAACCAAGCTGCACTGGTGGTGCCAAGAGATGTCGACGCTTGGTCCAATGGGATCCTAACTCGGCAGATGATGACGACTTCTATCCAGATGATGATGTGCTGGTCAGGGAAACAAGTTCTGCAATGGCCACTAATTTCCCCCTTGCTTTTCATGGGGCTGCAATTTGGACACTTGGATGTAGTCAACTAACAAAATGACTACAAGTGAACTTATTATTGACCAACTTTGACTTAAAACAAAGTTGACGAGTGGGTAAATCACATAACTTGTACCAAAAGCTTCAAGTAAAATGCTAGACGTATTGATGCTAATGTCGCAAATTTATTAACAGTTTTAGTTGATTGAATAGTGACAATTTCTCACTATTTGTTTGCCGATAAATGATAACAAAGATGACATTGGATTTATATAACTTCTACCTTCAAAAAGAAGACCGACCTTGACCAAACCAACTTATTAAAGATAAATCAAGACCAGCACTTGTATGGGTATTTCAAAACACAGGTGAAAGTGAAGAGAATATACGCAACACTAGGGTTAGTATGGGTAATTCAAAACACAGGTGAAAGTGTAGAGAATACGCAACAGCAGGGGAATTATGGGTAATTCAAAACACTGGTGAAAGTGTAGAGAATATACGCAACACCTTGGGAATTATGGGTAATTCAAAACACAGGTGAAAGTGAAGAGAATATACGCACCACCAGGGGAATTATGGGTAATTCAAAACACTGGTGAAAGTAAGGAGAATATGCCACATCAGGGGAAGTATGGGTAATTCAAAACACAGGTGAAAGTGTATAGAATAAACGCCAGACCAGAGGAATTATGGGTAATTCAAAACACTGGTGAAAGTAAGGAGAATACGCCACATCAGGGGAAGTATGGGTAATTCTAAACACAGGTGAAAGTGTATAGAATAAACGCCAGACCAGAGGAATTATGGGTAATTCAAAACACTGGTGAAAGTAAGGAGAATACGCCACATCAGGGGAAGTATGGGTAATTCTAAACACAGGTGAAAGTGTATAGAATAAACGCCAGACCAGAGGAATTATGGGTAATTCAAAACACAGGTGAAAGTGAAGAGAATACGCAACAGCAGGGGAATTATGGGTAATTCAAAACACAGGTGAAAGTGTAGAGAATACGCAACAGCAGGGGAATTATGGGTAATTCAAAACACTGGTGAAAGTGTAGAGAATATACGCAACACCTTGGGAATTATGGGTAATTCAAAACACAGGTGAAAGTGTAGAGCATACGCAACAGCAGGGGAATTATGGGTAATTCAAAACACTGGTGAAAGTGTAGAGAATATACGCAACACCTTGGGAATTATGGGTAATTCAAAACACAGGTGAAAGTGTAGAGAATATACGCAACACCTTGGGAAGTATGGGTAATTCAAAACACAGGTGAAAGTGAAGAGAATATACGCCAGACCAGGGAATTATGGGTAATTCAAAACACAGGTGAAAGTGTAGAGAATATACGCCAGACCAGGGAATTATGGGTAATTCAAAACACAGGTGAAAGTGTAGAGAATAAACGCCAGACCAGGGGAATTATGGGTAATTCAAAACACAGGTGAAAGTGTAGAGAATACGCAACACCAGAGGAATTATGGGTAATTCAAAACACAGGTGAAAGTGAAGAGAATACGCAACAGCAGGGGAATTATGGGTAATTCAAAACACTGGTGAAAGTGTAGAGAATATACGCAACACCTTGGGAATTATGGGTAATTCAAAACACAGGTGAAAGTGAAGAGAATATACGCAACACCAGGGGAATTATGGGTAATTCAAAACACAGGTGAAAGTGTAGAGAATACGCAACAGCAGGGGAATTATGGGTAATTCAAAACACTGGTGAAAGTGTAGAGAATATACGCAACACCTTGGGAATTATGGGTAATTCAAAACACAGGTGAAAGTGAAGAGAATATACGCAACACTAGGGTTAGTATGGGTAATTCAAAACACAGGTGAAAGTGTAGAGAATACGCAACAGCAGGGGAATTATGGGTAATTCAAAACACTGGTGAAAGTGTAGAGAATATACGCAACACCTTGGGAATTATGGGTAATTCAAAACACAGGTGAAAGTGAAGAGAATATACGCACCACCAGGGGAATTATGGGTAATTCAAAACACTTGTGAAAGTAAGGAGAATATGCCACATCAGGGGAAGTATGGGTAATTCTAAACACAGGTGAAAGTGTATAGAATAAACGCCAGACCAGAGGAATTATGGGTAATTCAAAACACTGGTGAAAGTGTATAGAATAAACGCCAGACCAGAGGAATTATGGGTAATTCAAAACACAGGTGAAAGTGAAGAGAATACGCAACAGCAGGGGATTTATGGGTAATTCAAAACACAGGTGAAAGTGTAGAGAATATACGCAACACCTTGGGAATTATGGGTAATTCAAAACACAGGTGAAAGTGAAGAGAATATACGCAACACCAGGGTTAGTATGGGTAATTCAAAACACAGGTGAAAGTGTAGAGAATACGCAACACCAGGGGAATTATGGGTAATTCAAAACACTGGTGAAAGTGTAGAGAATATACGCAACACCTTGGGAATTATGGGTAATTCAAAACACAGGTGAAAGTGAAGAGAATATACGCAACACCAGGGTAAGTATGGGTAATTCAAAACACAGGTGAAAGTGTAGAGAATACGCAACCCCAGGGGAATTATGGGTAATTCAAAACACTGGTGAAAGTGAAGAAAATACGCAAGACCAGAGGAATTATGGGTATAGTTCAAAACACAGGTGAAAGTGTAGAAAATAGGCAACACCAGGGAAACTATGGGTAATTCAAAATTATGGGTAATTCAGAACACACTGGTGAAAATGTAGAAAATATGCAAGACCAGGGGAATTATGGGTAATTCAAAACACTGGTGGAAGTGTAGAGAATATGCAACACCAGGGGAATTATGGGTAATTCAAATTACAGGTGAAAGTGTAGAGAATACACAAAACCAGGGGAAGTATGGGTAATTCAAAACACAGTTAAAATTATTTAACCATAAATTTGTTGATAAAACTTGATAAATAGCTAACTTAACCTTTAAATGATAAATTTGACCCTTTTTTGCATATATTGGAATTTAGACTGACCAATGTTTGACTCCTTGACACAAAAATGAAGATCGAGTATACAACTGGTAAACAACTAAGCTCTTACAGATTGAAGGTTGGCAGCACCTTAAATATTTATGTGGAATGGCCAAACAGGAACAATTGATGGTTGTAAAAGTTAACATGCCACGTGGCATATATTTGTTTAGATCTCAAAGGTTTATGTTTAGACAAACAGTTTAGCAGGATGTATTGACTAAAGTGGGACTATATGCTAATTGAGGTTTATGAAAAAAAAAACTTGTAAAACAACTTTTGACTTGTTAAAAAAAAAAAAATCATGCTTGTTCTATTCTAGCAAGCTGAAGCTTACTTCTAACTGAGCTGTTTTAAACACCAAATTCTCAGATAATTTTAATGTTCACAGTGCAAGTGTTCAGTGACTGAGTTTCAATTTAATGTTTTAGTATATTGGATGTTTAGAGCTTTTAAGAGAGGTTTAATTTTGTATGATCAACCTTCTGTATATATAGGTGCTGCTGTTTCTAATTAGTTTGAGTTAATACAAAAAAGTAAAAATTCTGAATTTTCTGTCTGTGTTGCTTTGAAAAGTCTATATAGTCTGATTAAAAAATATAAATAAAAACACCGTAATTTCAGTTTAAAACGTATGCTTCAAGCGTTTAGTTGTATAGCGTTTAGTGGGAATGTCCCAAGATTTTAGAGAAGTGCCAATTTTTGTTTACACTTTCTGTTAGGATGATACTTTGAAAATTGGATGGCTTTGAAAATTTAAAATGTGATCTCCTGCAGTGATTTGCCCTCGACCATGACTAGACCCTAAGAACCTTGACAAGACCTGACCTTTGACCTCTTCTAAAACCAACCAATACAAAACAACTATAAATTATAGGAATCCAATGTCATCTTTGGTATCAAAAGGCAATAAAATTGGTGTTCTTACTAGATATTTTGGATGTGAAGTGGCATGACCAAGCAGAACATGTTTCTCCAGCCCTCATATCATCAACTGAATAAAAGTCCTCATCATCCACCAAGTCCAGATTCCATTGGCTCAAACGAAGACATCTCTTGGCACCTTTGATGATCGTGAGAGATCCCCAGTACAAACCTGTTTACTCAAAAACAAAAGAATGACGTGACCAACAAAAGGCTAAATAATAAGGGGCCCTCATCCCGACGTCTTGAGAGATCTTGCCGACCAGAACTTTTTAGGGACCAACTACTACCTTCCAGCTTAGGCCCTAGTATGAATGCATGCTTCCACAAATGCTCGCTCTAGCTCGTCAATTTTGTAAGGCATTACACCAGTGAAGGAGAACACTAGTTGTGCATCAAATTGAATTTCAGTGAACAGAGAACATATCTTACATTGCACCCAGGCCAGCAGGATCACCACTTGTTCCAGGCAGCCGAGGGGGTCCACCAACAGGCACAGGTGTTTGCACAACTCTGCGAGTTTTTCAGAGGGTTTGGATGAGGCCCTAACATACATGAAATATGTTGCTCCTACACAATGAGTCCATGTTTTAGATCTTGAAAATTTCATATAAAATAAAATAAAACAATCGTGTAAAAACAATTTGTCCTATTTTCCAAGCTTTGAAATATATTCCAAATGTCTTTCATCAAAAATACAAAATAAAATTTTATTAAAAAAAAGTAATGAATTTTGGAATTCTTTTTATAATAGAAATGTCCATATCTCTGCAAGATACTGAGATTTCCATAGTTTTGTTTTTATTTTTGGTAAATGAAACAAAGTTAATGGCTTTGCTTGCAAGAAAAGTCATTACCTTTTTGAAAATTTTACTGAGACTTCCAAAGTTTTGTTTTTATTTTTGGTAAATGAAACAATTTTAATGGCTTCCCTTGCAAGAAAAGCCATTATTTTTGACAGTTTCACTCTTTTGAATGGTCTCGTTGCATGGTAGGAGCAACTCATACATTTAACTTAAATAATACAAAGACATATGATTCAGAATTTAGTCTAAATGATTATTAAAACTGTCAAAAAAAACAATTGTATTTTTAAAATCCAGGTCCAAAAGTTCTGCAAGTTTTTTGTTAAATATTTCACGCAACAGTTTTAATCAGAGTACCTTCTCAATAGTAAAAACTGTTTCCCAAAAAGACAATCAGAGTGCCCTGATTATCTGCAAGGGAAGGTATAATTTACACACATCATAAAGTTCTGCGAAGATTTTGTTTAAAACTCCTTTTAACAGTTACAATCAGAGTGCTCTCTGACTGGTTAAACTGTTTCCCAAAAAGACAATCTGAGTGCCCTGATATTCTGCAAGGGAAGCTTTTGTTTGATTTTTAAAGATTTCTTTGGTAAATATGGCATGTACGATTCTGAATCATATATCCTTGAATGATCTTAACAAACTAAAGTTGAAAATTAAGTAATTTAGCACACAGGGGGAAGTGTGTACTTAAACCTAAACACAAATCAGAGTAGGTAAGTAGATGATTATACATAGGAAAGTGTCAGTTACTCACTACCAGAGGAAGTGTGAGCAACTCAGAGTAACACAAAGGGAGTGTGTCAGTTACTCATTACACAAAGGAAGTGTGAGCAATTCAGAGTAACACAAGGGAAGTGTGAGCAACTCAGTATAATTACACAAGAGAGAGTTTGAGTTACTCATTACACAGAGGAAGTGTGAGTAACTCAGAGTAACACAAGGGAAAGTGTAAGATACTCATTACACAAGGAAGTGTGAGTAACTCAGAGTAACATGTTGGGAAAGTGTCAGTTACTCGCTACACAAAGGAAGTGTGAGTAACACATGGGAGAGTGTCAGTTACTCGCTACACAATGGAAGTGTGAGCAACTAGAAGTACACAAGGAAAGTGTGAGTAACTCACTATAATTATACAAGGGAGAGTGTCAGTTACTCGCTACACAAAGGAAGTGTGAGTAACTTGAGAGTATCACAAGGGAAAGTGTCAGTTACTTGCTACACAAAGGAAGTGTGAGTAACTCAGGGTAACACAAGGGAAAGTGTCAGTAACTCGCTACACAAAGGAAGTGTGAGTAGCTCAGAGTAACACAAGGGAAAGTGTAAGATACTCATTACACAGAGGGAGTGTGAGCAACTCAGCACAGAGGAAGTGTGAGCAACTGAGAGTAACACAAGAGACAGTGTCATATACTCATTACACATTACAAAGGAAGTGTGGCACGCACTAAAACATTGACTAATCTACAAAAATATTTAACTAACTTATACATATACAGGAAACATTAAGTCAAATTTTGTTTGACTTCTAAGAATTTAATCACTAAAGTGTCTCCTATTTCAGGCATGCAAGTCTGTATTTCGATAAAAGAATTTACATTTCCAGAAATTCAGGCACAGCAAGACATTTTACTGTGGTTTTTCATTTTTCAATGGTTAAGAAAACCAAAACCATAAAAATCAGATCTTGCATGGCTGCTATTGCTGATGTATGAGATGGGCGAAAACCCCGCCTATCTAATACCCTCTGGGGAAAAAAGTCCCATCCGGCTCCACTGTATGGCAACCAAGTGTGTCATACTCCATACATCAGCACACACCTAAATAACTGGAATGACCTAATTGAATGAGATAAAACAGTGAGAGAAACATTTCTTTGACATGGTTCAATTTGTGAGTTTGATGATTGACCACACAAGGGAAGTATGGATCATCACATAGAGGGAATATGAGCGACTCACCGCACAACAAAAAGTGTCAGCAATTCGCCACACAACAAAAAGTGTGAGCGATTCACCACACAACAAAAAGTGTGAGCGATTCACCACACAACAAAAAGTGTCAGCGATTCACCACAGAACAAAAAGTGTGACAAATTCACCACACAACAAAAAGTGTGAGTGATTCACCACACGACAAAAAATGTGAGCGATTCACCATACATCAAAAAGTGTGAGCGATTTACCCCACAAAAGAAAGTGTCAGTGATTTACCACACACAAAAAAGTGTGAGCGATTCACCACACGTCAAAAAGTGTGAGTGATTCACCACACACAAAAAAGTGAGAGCGATTCACCACACATCAAAAAGTGTGAGCGATTCACCACACAACAATAAGTGTGAGCGATTCACCACACAACAAAAAGTGTGAGTGATTCACCACACAACAAAAAGTGTCAGCGATTCACCACACAACAAAAAGTGTGAGTGATTCACCACACAACAAAAAGTGTGAGTGATTCACCACACAACAATAAGTGTGAGCGATTCACCACACAACAAAAAGTGTGAGTGATTCACCACACAACAATAAGTGTGAGCGATTCACCACACAACAAAAAGTGTGAGCGATTTACCACACAACAATAAGTGTGAGCGATTCACCACACAACAAAAAGTGTGAGTGATTCACCACACAACAAAAAGTGTGAGTGATTCACCACACATCAAAAAGTGTCAGCGATTCACCACACAACAAAAAGTGTGAGCAATTCACCACACAAAAGAAAGTGTCAGCAATTCACCACACAACAAAAAGTGTGAGCGATTCACCACACATCAAAAAGTGTGAGCAATTCACCACACAACAAAAAGTGTGAGCGATTCACCACACAACAATAAGTGTGAGCGATTCACCACACAACAAAAAGTGTGAGTGATTCACCACACAACAAAAAGTGTGAGTGATTCACCACACATCAAAAAGTGTCAGCGATTCACCACACAACAAAAAGTGTGAGCAATTCACCACACAAAAGAAAGTGTCAGCAATTCACCACACAACAAAAAGTGTGAGCGACTCACCACACATCAAAAAGTGTGAGCAATTCACCACACAAAAGAAAGTGTCAGCAATTCGGCACACAACAAAAAGTGTCGGTAATTAACCACACAACAAAAAGTGAGAGCGATTTACCACACATCAAAAAGTGTGAGCGATTCACCACACATCAAAAAGTGTGAGCGATTCACCACACAACAATAAGTGTGAGCGATTCACCACACAACAAAAAGTGTGAGTGATTCACCACACAACAAAAAATGTGAGCGATTCACCACACAACAAAAAGTGTCAGTGATTCACCACACAACAAAAAGTGTCAGCAATTCACTACACAACAATAAGTGTCAGCAATTCACCACACAACAAAAAGTGTGAGCGATTCACCACACATCAAAAAGTGTGAGCAATTCACAGCACAACAAAAAGTGTCAGCAATTCACCATACAACAAAGAGAGTAACGATTCACCACACAATTATTTCTAACTAAATCCCTATAATAAACGAATAATTACAAATTCCAAAAAGGTTGTGCATCTCTACTTATGATGGACGCTGACTCCTTGTGAGATCCGAAACTCTCTGTCTGGATTTTGATCTGTAGAAGGCAACAAAAAAAGAACAAGAAAAAATTTAAAAACTTTGAAGATATAGAAATCACAACTAAATACGAAAACGCAAAATATTTGACCCATTTTTTCCATAATTAAACACACCATATTAAGGGGAAATTCCAACAGTTATATAAAATTTAGGCCAAAAATTGAAAAATCACAAGGCCTTGAAACAACCCACAACCGATGCTTTTGCCGTGGTGCCCTGTGCTTTTGCTGCGGTGCCCTGTGCTTTTGCTGCGGTGCCCTGTGCTTTTGCTGCGGTGCCCTGTGCTTTTGCTGCGGTGCCCTGTGCTTTTGCTGCGGTGCCCTGTGCTTTTGCTGCGGTGCCCTGTGCTTTTGCTGCGGTGCCCTGTGCTTTTGCTGCGGTGCCCTGTGCTTTTGCTGCGGTGCCCTGTGCTTTTGCTGCGGTGCCCTGTGCTTTTGCTGCGGTGCCCTGTGCTTTTAATGCGGTGCCCTGTGCTTTTGCTGCGGTGCCCTGTGCTTTTGCTGTGGTGCCCCGTGCTTTTGTAATTACAAATAACTTATACAAACTGTAAATATCAAACATAGGGTGGCAACGTTGAAAAGTAGATTTTCTTCATACTTCAATACTTTTATCCAAGCCTAGGCCTGCCATTGTGATTTGTTCATTTTTTTTAGGGGGGGGGGGCCAGAACTTGACTTACCCATTGAGATTTTTCTTAAATTTAGGCCAAAAATTTGATAAAAAATGCTGGTGATTTTTTCAATGTAAGGCCACACTCTGGACTTGCTGGACTTACCCCCTTGAGATTTTTTTCATTTTTATTTGCCCAAATTTGATAAAACTGCTAGACTTACTCCATGTGATTTTTTAAGTTTAGGCCAAAAGTTGGTAAAACTGCTGGACTTACTCCATGTGATTTTTTAATTTTAGGCCAAAAGTTGGTAAAACTTACATGTTGGACTTACATGTAAACCCCATTAACCACTGAACTTACCCCTTGCTTCAACATTGATAGATTGAGACATCTCTGCTCAGTGTGATGGACAGCCACCATGATTGAAGATTGGACACTTTGTCGGCATTGATTCATCTGTAGAAGTTGACAAAACATGAAGGAATGAGTACAAATTTACACATTTACTGAGTAAACTACTAATGGAGTCATGCAGAATTTCCAAATAGTGGCTGGTTCAATATTCAATACAGCAGGGCCCAGATTCATGCCTCTGTTTACCGTAAGCAAAGAATCGGTGCTTACAGAAGCAGGGAATTCTGCATTTACGTCCGGTGTGTTTCACTGGTGAGCAGGGAATTTCGGCTAGGGTACGTGCCTAGACACTCTACGCTTACACAGCTGGCGCAGAAGTTCAATGCTTGCCATGCATCTGGGCTAGGACTTGAACCCAAACTCTGCCGATCAGAAACACCAGAGCTCGAGTCCAGTGCGCTGGACCAGAAGTGTCAAGACTGGGACTTGAACCCAAACTCTGCCGATCAGAAACACCAGAGCTCGAGTCCAGTGCGCTGGACCAGAAGTGTCAAGACTGGGACTTGAACCCAAACTCTGCCGATCAGAAACACCAGAGCTTGAATCCAGTGCCCTGGACCACAAGTGTCAAGACCAGACTTGAGCCCAAACTCTGCCGATCAGAAAACACTAGAGCTCGAGTCCAGTGAACTAGACTAGTGTCACGACAGGACTTGAACCCAAACTCTGCTGATCAGAAACACCAGAGCTTGAGTCCAGTGAACTAGACCAGAGGGTCAAGACCAGGACTTGAACCCACACTCTGCCGATCAGAAACACCACAGCTTGAGTCCAGTAAACTAGACTAGTGTCAAGACCAGGACTTGAACACAAACTCTGCCGATCAGAAACACCAGAGCTCGAGTCCAGTGAACTAGACTAGTGTCAAGACCAGGACTTGAACCCAAACTCTGCCGATCAGAAACACCAGAGCTTGAGTCCAGTGACCTAGACCAGAGTTCCAAGACAAGGACTTTAACCCAAACTCTGCTGATCGGAAACACCAGAGCTTGAGTCCAGTGAACTTAACCACTTGGACATGGATCACTTGAATCACAATATGGCAAAATTTTGGGTTGAGACAAGTCACTCACAAAAGAGGCAATTTGGAATACATAGCACTTGTTTTCACATAGTAAGCAAGCATTTCAAAAACACTTTTCATGACTCAATGTCCATCATGTATTGTACCTTTAGGTGTGAGATGTCATAGTTGAGTGCTGTCGACTCTGTGAAGCTTCAACATTGATAGATTGTGAAATCTCTGCTCAGTGTGATGGACAGCCACCATGATTGAAAATCGGACACTTTTTCTGCATTAGTTCATCTGTGGAAGTTGACAAAACATGAAGGAATGAGTACAAATTTACACATTTACGGAGTAAACTACTGATGGAGTCACGCAGCATTTCCAATTAGTGGCTGGTTCAATGTTCAATACAGCAGGGCCCAGATTCATGGCTCTGCTTACCGTAAGCAAAGAATCGGCGCTTACAAAAGCAGGGATACTATGCTTACGCCTGGCATATTTTACTGGTTAGCAGGGGATTTTTGCTTGGGTGCGTGCCTTCATGTAGGCACTAAACGCTAACACAGCTAGCAAAATGGTGATCGCAAGCACAGAATTCCGATGTAAGCAGAGCCATACAAATTGAGCCCTGGCCTTGAAATTCACTCTTGGCGGGCAGAGTGATTTCCTCTGGTAGGGGGCACCCTATGAGAAAAAGGTTAATAAGGCCGTGTCCGAAACGACGACTTCCGCTACAGCTACGTCTAGATCAGTGCGTCTACCAGTGTTGAAGAATAGCAGACGCGCGCGATCTAGCCGTAGCTGTAGCCGAAGTCGCCGTTTCGGACACGGCCTTAGTATGGAACTTTGCGAAGACACCACTACCAAAGCACAGGGTACCACACTTATTGCTGTGGGTTCCGTCAGTTATTTCGAGCCGCGACACAGGAATATTATTGTGAATCATACCTGTATATCAGGATGTTGAGCAGATTAGTCTGAGAGACGCAACATTGAAAGATTTAGACATCTCTGTTGAGTGTGATGGACAGCCACAGTGACTGAAGATTTGTCAGGAATACTCAATCTGCAGAAAGAAGAAATGAAATGAAAAGAAAATTTAGGGTTGCCACCATGAAAATGAAGCCTAGACATTCCTTATCATTGTTTTGCCGAAATTCGTTTAAATTGATGGACTTACCCCTTGTGTTTTTTTTTTATTATATTAGGCCCCAAATTTTATTATAGGCACTGAACATTATTGGTAATTGTTGAAGACAAGTCTTCTCACTTGGTGCATGGAGGTAGAATCTTGGTGTATCTCAACAAATGCATAAAATAATAAACCTGTGAAAATTTGAGCTCAATAATTGGTCTTCGAAGGTATGAGACATAATAATCTTTTGCGACAATCGTAGTACGTAAAACCCTCCTTCTCCAACTGAATATCATAGGTTAAAAAACGATGTAGTTTATGTTGTTCCTTTTATTATTACATTGGTTCTAAAATTGTCTCCTAATCTTGCACAAGTTCTATTTATTAGCTGTTCCGAACTTCAGTCGGAACAGCTATTGTAATCGTTTAGATTTTTTAATTTTTTATTATTATTATTATTATTCTTTCTTTCCTCAAAATCGTATTGACTTAACACTTGACTTTTAAAATTGTCAAATGTCAAATTATAATTATCAGAAGGTGACAAATCATATATCATATGAAAGTTTATGGGCTAACTTAATTTTTAGATTTAATTAGATTAAAATTCTTAATTAATTATTCAAGTTACAGCCGTGTGAATATTTAATTAGGCAATATTGTTCCAATCATTCTCAATTATAAATTCACTTGATGCAAAGTTTATTTAACATTAAAGGCTAATTTTGGTGTGTTAATTTTGAAAAATAATGCAAGTCTAATTGTCGGATAAATAAACAACAATATGATGGTTATTGCGTCCTTTACCAGTTGACACTAGATGTCTTGTTAGTACACCCATGTTACTTCAGATTCGTACCAGGAGATGTCACTTCTTCTTTTTTTCTCCACAATTAAAACAATTAAAGTTACAAGCTAGTCCCTATGACAACTACATATAGTTGCGATAACGTGATCCTCCTTACGTTATCGCAACTATATGACAGCATTTTCTTAAATTTCGCCTTAAGACCTATACCCGTTTGGCAAATTTACGTATCTGCAATTGAAGCAGTTTTTTTAATTTGCTATGCAAAATTTATGAAACTGCAGCGTTCGACCTTAATGCAGGTCTGTTGGCCAAATGCCAGTAGAAATCGCGGCGGACCAGCTGAAACACCTTGCCAACTGGTCCAGCTGACCAGTCAAAAATATCGGCAGCGGTACTACAGAACTATGACAATTTTTAAAACTATTTTCAGGCTCGAATAAAACGTAAAAACATTCACTCAAGGTTTGGATAAAACGTAATAAAAATCACTTGAAGTGCCGCTGAACGCTGGCAAACTTCCGACGATCACGCATACACAACGCAAAATCCCATCATGCAACGCAAAGGCTTGTAGTCTTCGTATTAGTTCACGTGTGGCAGAAAGTGTAAGAAATACTGAACGCTAGAGTGCGTTTCAGAATATTAGATGGTGTGGGAATAGACGCCCTCTATTGGTGAACGTACGCGATAGCTTACAAAACTAGCTTCAATCGCCTTGACAGAAGACCACAATGCAAAACACATTCTGTCAGCAGCATGGTCGGTCAACGGAGCAGATTTCCGTGTGGGAATTAGAGTCTAGCGTGTTTACGAAAAACGAGCGAGACGGTGAGGCTTCATTCAACAAAAATTACCAAGTTAGGATACTCTGGATGAGCAAAATGGAGTATGCTTATATGCTTCTTCATGGATGTTGCAACTTTTTTGTTGTCTACTTTTTTGAAAGTGGGAAGATTTTGGGAACTTCGGTTCGATGTATTATGTTTATGAATACTTATTAAAACTACAATAATAGGCAATGTTTATACATGATAAAATAACTTGAGCGATCGCACGTAACCCTCCCCCACAGTACATTTGAAGGCAGTACATAAAAAGTTAATGATAATTTAACAGTCGGTTTTAAAGTGTTTTTTGGGGTGTTTTTTATAGTAAAAACACTATTTTTTTTCTTCATAAAAAAGTTCTTCTTACTTAGGAATACTTTTATGTCGAGTGCTTACAATAAACCGTGGACTAAAAAAAACTACCTAAATAAAGATCATTTTGCTCTGACATATAATTTGACCTGTTTTTAAATTAATTTTAAAAACATTATTGTTATTACATTTGTAAAGAAAAAATACTCTCAAATTAATGAGCCCCCTTACGAACACAATAACTTGGTACACATAAATAAAGTATGGCTTCCAGTGCAGTTAAGTTGACATTGCAATTCATGTTGAATTTTGAAATAGCGACGATCGAAAATCGAGCAGTTGGTATACAACAGTATACTATTAGTTTTTAAAAAAATAACATAAACAAATTAACGGACCAGTCAAAATCCTGGCGGACCAGTGAAAAATCAAGCCAACTGGTCCTGCTGGCCAGTTGAAAAAAAAGTCAAGGGCAACCCCTGAACTGCTATGCAAACTTTTGATTTGGGCTATACAAAAAAATATTTTGCATTAGCAGTTTTGCTATGCAAAAATTTTGGACGAAATCGTTCCCTGTTACCAATAGTGTCCAGTGTCTTTAAAGAAGCCATGTGCCTTTCATCATTTTCTAATATATTTGGAGATTTTGTTTTAATTAACCCTGATATCAATATTTTTATTAATATCGGCTTGGTCTTGGTGATTCAATTATCACTGTCTATTTATATGGTTTATTATAAATATTTAAATAATAAAACAAATTTAAAACTGAAAAAAAATTTGAAAGCCAATAATTATTCACACTTTTTATTTAGTTTATCATTAAAAGTGAAGAGAAATAATCTTGAGCACTGTGGTTTAATGATTTGTAGGTATGGACCAGCGTGCGGAACTCAATACAAATTGGGCTATTGGGAGCCAGTCAAAGAGCCCACAAGGATTTCTGAAGCTGCTCAGAACATTTTGGACCTCGTCCTCTCAACCCACCCTAATTACATTGAAAAATGTAAAGTGGTTCCAGGTATCAGCGATCATGAAGTGGTTCTCTTCACCCTTAATCTTAAACCCAAACTCAACAAAAAAGTTCCAAGAAAGGTTTACTTGTATGGGAAAGCAAACATGGAGAATTTAAGAGCTGACATGACAAACTTCCAGGACAGCTTTCTTAATAGTGACCCAGATTCCCGCACTGTGCAAACCAACTGGAACATGTTCAAAGAAAAGATCAGTGAACTCATGGAAAAGCACATTCCCTCCAGAACATCTTGTGCCAGTCATAAAAATCCCTGGATTACGAGAGAAGTGAGGCGTATGTCCAAAAAGAAACAACGCTTGTATAAAAAAGCGCGACTCTCCAACAATCCTAAGGACTGGGATAGCTTCAAAGTGCACCAGAAGGCAACTCAGAAGAAACAGCGCAAACATTTCTGGGCCTTTCAAAATAACATGTTTGATGAAAAAGATAAATCAAATAAAGCTTTCTGGAAGTACATCAAGTCCAAGAAACAGGACTCCACCAATATCTCATCACTAAAAGATGGCTCCAAAGTTGTGTTTGACAGCCGTGGAAAAGCTGCCTCGTTTAACAGCCAGTTCAGTTCGGTTTTTACCACTGAAGACACTAAGACTATACCTGATCTGGGTCCCCCTAAATACCCTGCTGCGAATCACATCAACGTGACAACTGAGGGTGTCTCAAAGTTATTGAAGTCACTGAAAACCCAAAAGGCAACAGGCCCGGACCAGATTTCTGCCCGCATTCTAAAGGACCTCGCAGTTGAGATATCGCCCATCTTATCTCACATATTCCAACAATCGCTGAATACAGGGGATGTACCATCCGACTGGAGGGTCGCCAATATCACACCGATTTACAAGAAGGGGGACAGAACTGCACCAGCGAATTACCGCCCAGTTTCAATTACCTCCATTTGTAGTAAAACCATCGAACACATTATCTTTAGTCATGTCATGGATCACTACGAGTCAAACAACATCCTTGACGATGTCCAACATGGTTTCAGACCGGGCAGATCCTGTGAGACCCAGTTGATCATAACATCACATGATCTAGTCAAGTCGTTGGACAACAGAGAGCAGGTAGATGCGGTAGTATTGGACTTCTCCAAAGCCTTTGATCGTGTACCACACCAACGGTTGCTACGTAAACTCCATCACTACGGGATACAAAACTCACTATTGCTTTGGATGGAGAACTTTCTCACTAGACGCTCCCAGCGTGTTGTAGTGGATGGTACAGCATCAGATTGGTCCCCAGTCACATCAGGGGTCCCACAGGGGACTGTACTTGGCCCTTTGCTGTTCCTCTCATTTATAAATGATCTACCATCAGACATAACATCAACTCTCCGCCTTTTCGCTGACGATTGTCTCGTCTACCGGTCAATAGCATCCATCAATGACTCTGTAGCTCTTCAAAACGATCTTGACACCTTACAGCAATGGGCTGAAACATGGAACATGAAGTTTAACAAAGACAAATGCCACACCATGCGCTTCACCTTGCTACGTAAAACCATAAACACAGAGTACAATCTCGGTGGTAGTGCTCTTACTACAGTTTCTGAACATCCCTATCTTGGCCTAACTCTTACAAGTAACTTGTCATGGCAATCCCATATAGACATCATAACTGCAAAAGCAAACAGGATGCTTGGACTCATCAGACGTAACCTCAGAGGCTGCTCCCGGAAGCTACGGCAACAAGCATATATTTCTCTTGTCCGTCCACATCTCGAATACTGTAGTACAGTTTGGAACCCACACACCAAGAAAAACATCACCAAAATAGAAAAAAACCAACGCCAAGCTGCCAGATTCATCTTCAACAACTACCACAGCAGGGACAGCGTCTCCAAAATGATAGATGATCTTCAATGGGACTCCCTTGAAAAACGCAGACAGGCTGCTAGTATCTCCTTGATGTACAAGATCCGCTATCAGCTAGTAGCCATCAATCCAACCCAATACCTCATACCCATGATCCCAAGCAGTACTCGATCCTACCACAAATGTAAATACCAAACCATCCCAGCACGTCTCCAGCTCTACAAATATTCGTTTTTTCCACGAACAGTCTTGTGGTGGAATGCCCTCCCCAGCCAGATCCTCGAGCTCCCATCCATCGGGGTCTTTAAGGGGGCGGTTGGAGCAATCATTTAGCCACCTCCCAACTTTTTACTCGCACCTTGTACAATAAAATGCACCTGCAACACTTGGCACCGCACATAAGCAGCTATCCTTGGCGTTTATATCCTGACTGAAGGACTATGCCAAGTATCGAAGTAGAAGTAGAAGTAGTTGTAATAAGCAGTAATATTTCAAATGTCATAAAAAAACATTTTGAAAAGAATGAAGACAACTTCATAGAGTCATACCCAGAGTCTCACAGAGTATTTGTATGTACATGTAGTCACTGCAGATATTTCTTCCACATAATATGGCTTCACCGGGAAACCATACTTTCTCATTTGCCTTGAAAACAGGAAAAACTCAAAACAAATGGGACCGGTTGCATGAAGTCATCGAAGAACGGTGTGTGGTGTGAAAATTTCAATGTCCCTCACCTCAAGTTTTAATATAATTATGTTTGCATATTTCTTATAAAAACAAAAGAAGGCAATTAGGGCATCAATCACTTCAGTTGATGTATTGTATCATTGTTTTTTCCAATTCAAAGAAAAAGCCATACATAATATTTAGTAAATACAGAGAAAACAGGTAAGACTAAGAGGATAATGTTTGAAAGAGATATTAATCTGGAATATAAATATAGAATCATATTGTTAGTGAACAAACTTACAGACTACTCCCTCTCATCACAGTATAGCCATGGAGGTGATCTAATTTTTTCATCCATTTAACTATGTTGTGATGATGATTGCGCACATGTACGGTGTACATGCCTGTCCTACTCCTGCCGATAGGGGGCGCTATCTAATCTAAAGACAATTTTACTCAATCACAAAATGTGTTGTGTTCGAACTTTTCTTGTAAAAAGAAAACTAGCAAAATGGACATTTTTGATTCGCTCGTTACAACAACAGTTTCTATGAGTGTGGATTGTAATGACTTAAATACTCACGTGGTAACTCGGTGCAAATTTACTCCTTTTCGGACCAGTTTTCTTTCTCCACATGTGCGGCAAACAGCAAGCATTGCCTGTCTCCATTTTGGATTTAAAGCACACGGCCCCAAAACCAAGCAGCCCGCCTGCACAATGAGCGCATGCGCGTTGTGCTTATTACGGACGTGACAGAACTAACCACTCCCACACAGTGTACAGGTGTAGGAGTCTGAAGGTAATAAGTTTTCCGAAGTGATGAACTTCTAACTCTCTGCTTTACTTTTACAGAAAGAAATGCTAAAAGGCAGTGGACACTTTTGGTAATTACTTAAAATAATTATTAACATAAAACCTTACTTGGTGACGAGTAATGGGGAGAGAGTGATGGTTTAAAACGTTGTGAGAAAAGGCTCCATCTAAAGTGACATAGTTTTCGAGAAACAGGTTATAATTTCCAGGTAATTTTGACACTGGAGATGCACTGAATTCCAACCCTCAATATAATGTGAAGTCTTTGGATCTTAAAATGGTGTTTGAAGCTTAATAACTATCACATATAAGTATGAATAGTATAGGCCTATAAAGTTATTAAAACTTGCGGGTACAAAATGAGTAAAATCTCTTTTGAATGAATGGTGGCTCTGAAAAGAGCCGGTTTGGTCTCGACGTTTCGAAAAGTATACTCTGCTCGTCTTAAGGAGAATGAAGACTCATTCCTCTTTTCAGAGCCACCACTCCTTCAAAAGATATTTTTTACTCATGGTTGTACCTGCAAGTTTACTATTCATAATTTATATTTATAGTTACTCTTATTCTTTGGATCTTGTTTGATCTATGGTATCTATAGACATATTTTTTACCAAACTCGTCCATGCTTCTTGTACACCGAGAAACACTGGAGAACTCCGGGGGGAGGATATCCCTTCTCGTCGAGTATGATCATGAAGGACAGAGAACACGGTTCGCGTCAGCAGCGTTCACTTTTGCTCGGGGAAATCGAACTTGTGAGTAAAGTACATGAATTTACTTATAAATGAATGACCCAGTAATGTTTTAGGTTTGTGTTCCCTCTGAATCGGACTGGAATGTTGAAAGAGATTTTTTCACGTTTTCCAGTGGGAATTGGGATTTATCAAAGCCAGAACTAACACGTTTAGAAAGGGCTTGTATAATTGTATAGGTCTTCCTGAAAACCTCAACATTGCGTCCATACTTTCTTATACGACACACACCCACCTTTGTCAAAAACCAATTAGTCACATGATAACCATCTACACGTTCTGACACTCTTTGTCTTCAACTAAACATCCAGATAATTAATTGCCTGGACCCGGCCGGTGGTTCACTGGCCGAGAGGCAGGACCTCGTCAGGAGGCGAGAGCGACCGAGATGTCAACAAGTCTTTAGTTAGTCACTGTTTCTTTCCGATGTGTTTGTGTTCGTAGAGAGTTACGCTCCGTTCAGTTGAGAGGTGTTTCTTTCCTCCATGGTTGAAGGTTTTTCTCGTAAGTTGCCTTCTGTTCTCCCATTGTCTTTTGGATTTAAGGCATGTTTAGAGAACACTGCTCCAAGCGAGGTTGTGTCACAGTTCCTTGCTCTGTGGTCCTTATATCAGTGAATTGTTATAATAACATAATTGCAGGGGGTGTCGGATACAATTTTACATCACCTTGTCGTTACAATGGGGGTTCCTTCATCGTGGAGGTAGAACAAGAAAGCGTACGGGGCTTGTTCCACCTCCAACCATACTTAAAGGAACACGTTGCCTTGGATCGGACGAGTTGGTCAATAAGAGTGTTTGAAACCGTTTGTTATGAAATGCATGGTTAGAAAGATGTTATAAAAGTAGAATATAATGATCCACACAATTAGTATCACTCAAAATAATTGCACGGTTTTCCTTTTACGTCGCGAACTATCACGGTCGGCCATTATGTGAGTCAAAATTTTGACTCCCATAAATGGCCGACTGCATGTGTTTGTGGACGAGGTTAAAAGAAAACCACGCAATTTCGAGCCATATTTTTTATTTTGTGTAGATCATGTGTATTCTACTTTTTCAAATCTTTCTAACCATGCATTTTATAACAAACAGTTACAGAACGCTTTTCAAAGACCAACTCGACCGATCCAAAGCAACGTGTTCCTTTAAGGGCTAACTGAATCTCATAAAGGACGGTCGCAAACTGGCGATTAAATGGGAAACTTTCGAAGGGCCACCAAGGCCAAGATCAGGGGCCACATCAGAGCACATGGCCTCTGCTGAGTTAAATTCCACTCTCCTAACCAAAGGAGTGAAAAAGCACTCTTTGAAGAGCCATTTTATGAGGGACAACTCTTTTAAGAGGAGTCTTACACTCTTTTAGATTTAAGTTTGCATCTTTTTTTTTGAGTGATTTTTCACTCTGTCCTGGAGTGAAACCCCTCTAAAAGAGTGAAATAACTACCGCTCTTTTGGACAACTCGAAATGTAGAAAAGGGTGGTGTTTTTCACTCTTTTACATTCAGAGAGCAGAAACTAAAAATGAGTAATTTTTGGGACATTGTATCTCTCTTGTCAATCAACCCCGTATACAGAACAACTCAGCATGGACTTTCTTGGGACATGCGAAAGTTTTGTACACATCCTGTTGAGCATCATCTAAGAAGTCGTAAGCGAACATCGGGTTTGCAACTTTTTAAAAGAGACGCGTCTGATCCACGACTGACTGGCGGGGACGCTTTCATTTTGAGTTGGAGCGTGGAGGATCATGCTGTCAGTCAACTTCATTATGATGGTTAACAGAACGCCGTCCCTTCCCTTAACAAGTGCCTTAATGCCTAGCTCTCACATCTGGTCAGTGATGTTAGAATACAACTTCATTGATCTGTTATTCTATACGTTAATCCAGACTCTACGTGGCTGAGAGACAAGACTAAATGAGATTAACAGATTACGCTCCCAAGGAGTCTCATCAGCGCAAGTTGTTTAATACTCGTGGGGTGAGTATAGTCTTGTTTAGGAAATTCAAAAAACTTGCATCCAGCAGTTGGGTACACAGCTCATAAAAATCGATTGGCAGTCTTCAGTATGGAATACATGCTATATACACTCAAGCATCTTTACGTTGACTTCATGCGCCATTTCTCCATCACAATAGTCTGGAAGCAAACCCAACACTTCGTCACCTTTGTCAGTCCACCCATACCTGTCGTGTGTGACTTCGTTTTCTTTGATTAATTACACTGCTAGCCCTCACTTTACATAAAGAGACATTCCACCACGCCATTGCTGCATATACGGCAAGGACATTATTGCTCATGTTTGTCAGTATTCCACTGAGTATTACACAAAACGTTATATATTATCTCAAGTGAGACTTCAAACACTTCCACAAAACATACACCTGTGTGCAAGGTTACTGTGAGATATTGTTATCCATGCACTATACATTGTCTTCCTTGAAGAAAACAAGTTGTGTACATGTACATCGAGAGGGGATAGGCCTACTACTGCAGATTTGTGGATTAACTTTTGTTAGAGGAAGTACCAGTTACTATTGACGTTTGTAACTTTGAGAGGAGACGAAACTTTGTCTAGTCTTCATCACCGCATTGCTGGTCAGGAGCTTCAGGATTTCACAGTTTAGATGATTGATGGATGATTTATACACATGATAGGTAAGCTCTTAGTCTTAGAGATAGGGTGCGCCTTATTAAAAGAAGCCTATATTATTTCAGCGTCTTTCTCGTCTGTGCTTTGACGACCTTCTTGTGCATTTTAATGCTTACCCGGTGTCAGGACACTTCATACCTTGGGCCACTTCGTACCCTGGACACTTCGGCT
The DNA here is from genome assembly GCF_902459465.1 of Asterias rubens. Classification (NCBI taxonomy): domain Eukaryota; kingdom Metazoa; phylum Echinodermata; class Asteroidea; order Forcipulatida; family Asteriidae; genus Asterias; species Asterias rubens. The sequence goes on from NC_047077.1 coordinate 6,037,509, forward strand.
TTTGGCGTGTTCCTTGGACACTTCGTACCCTGGGCACTTCGTATCTTTGCAAGGTACGAAGTGACTTTGGGCGCGTTCCTTGGACACTTCGTACCTTTGCATCGATTCAATCGATTGCGACAACAGTTTTTAGGAGAATATACAAACAAACAAACACACCAGCTCCCCCCCCCCCGCCAAACTAAACAAATCCCAAACAAACTTAGCAGATTGGATGATTGTCATTCCGTTTGTAATGATCCTATCAGGTATACCATGGGTATACAAACCGGACCATTTTGTAATTGGATCGCCATTCAAACACCTGCAATGAACGCACACCAAGAACTATTTACGGCCTTTCATGAGCAATACGAGAAACCCTAAAAATAACCCATATGTAGCCGACAAATGGATAAGTGTTTCGTGTCTGACAATTGGGTTTAGAAAAATGAATAGAAGCCTGGTCGTGAGTAATTATATTACAGGTGGATAAGCAGCCGATACTGAAGCAGTTTGGCTCTCTTCAGAAAGTGTAACAACCCCACATCGATGGGGTGATATGGCCTCTAATTACGAAGAACTGACGGAACAGCAGGTGGTGGTTTTACCTTATAGGGAGACTTGTACTTTTACCGTCAGCATTTGGAGCAAAATATGTGTTAAATGTGTTCTCTTCGTCCAAAAAAATAAAATAAAATCTAGCATAATAATAATAAAGGGGCGCGTGAAAACTGAAGCGACGTGTGTTTAGGCCACGCGCAACGGTTTAAAACAATTGAGCCGATGTCTGTGCTGAAGGTCCACTTGCAAACCAGGTTGAATTCATTTTGAGATTGTCTCTTTCTTCGTGGTAGAATTGATGAAAACATCAGACATCACCATAAACAAACCAACCCCTTCCGAAGCAACATTTGTTTTTAAAAGATTAGAGAAATTGTGAGGCTTGATTATGTAGCTTCGTTCGTAAACTCAATTCGTAGGCCTACATCGGAATAACCATGGTACAACTAGAACACGTGGTCGTGAAGTTTTGAAGGGGAAAAAATTGCCGAGTTCTGCTTTGGGTTTACACTCGACACGACTTGAGTAGCTTAGGAGAAAGAGCAAAGACCAGAGGACACATCTTCCCTTTTATTACCAAGAGATGCTGGTAGAGGTAACACAACAACAAACACACAGGATTGGACTGTCTGACTGTCTCAATAAAGTTATCCCATTTGTCACGAAGCCTACTATGTTTGTATTACCACTTTGTTTGCCTGGTATGGATTGTTGGGGGAATGTACGTGCGCTCCATCACCCCTAAAGAAAAACCCATCGATCGTCTTGTTAACTTTCCATTGCAAGTAGCACTCCTTGCACAGAGATTTAATAGGATCCCAAGCCGGCAGTATACCCCCAGCTTATCTACTTACATCCCTTGTCTACACAAACCTGGACAAGTAAAGTGGAAAAACAAGCTCTTCTTGTAATCAAAACTTTACATAGAATGCAAATAATATACGGAGCTTGTGGACAAAGTGGGCAAGTGGAAATTCCTAGGACAAAGATGCCATGGGATTTATACATCGATGACAATACGAACTTCTCTTTATTGTGCTATTTATTCAATGTATTGAGACGTTTGAGATAATTCGCAAGATTTCGTGATCGACCCCGCGTGTTTAGAACACAGCAGCCATGCAGTGACGAGGCACGCACCTTCAAACATCAGTCCCTCGGGTCACGACAGCAGAGCCGTGGAGGCATAATCCAACTTTTCCTCCCGTGATTTACAACTTCATGGGTCAGAAGTCTGCCGTTTAGTTATTTGCTGTTATGAAAAGTACACATTCTGGTTGAAATTCTTGATGCGTGTTTTACGACGGAGCCAGTGGATTGTTGTTATTCCGACTTTAATCTGTCAGACGATCATAAAAGCAGTGGAAAAATAACTATATTTATTGTGGCATTGTGCGTTAAAGATTGCAGACAGGTAAGAACTTCGTGGTATTTTTTCAAGCAACATTTTTGATAAGGGCATGCAGGTTTAATAGATGTTAATAGATGCAGGTTGTTATCTTATAGGCATCTTCTTTAACTTTCATAAGATATTATATTGCTGTTCGTATTGGGCCTTGTGTTATTCAGGACGGTTCAAGACATTTCTCGGTATATATATTAATTATTATCATAGAGCAAGGATGATGATGATGATGTCGTATGCTATGTAGATCTCGTTTTGAAGTCCATAATCCAGTTTACGGCTGGGTCCTCAGCCAGGTGAAGGGCTTTGATGCCACCATCAAGGTGAGAGAGTGGGCAGTCATCTATCATGTGGCGCATCGTCTGTGGTTCTCCACAATCACAAAGCGGAGATGCAAGGTAGCCCCACTTGTGTAGGCTGCTGCGGCACGGCCCTGCATCTGTACGAAACCGGTTTAGGACGCACCAATGGCCGCGCGGGAGGTCCATTCCCGGAAGTTGGATGGTGGGGTCAGCGACCAGGAACTTGTGGGGGACGTTGGTGTGGTCTCGCCACCGTGTTTGCCATAGGTCTTCTGCTGTCGCTGCACTGTCCGGGACATTGGACCAGATTGGGTTTCTCGACTTAAGTCTGGGCCTAGGGTGGAAGCAAGGACACATAACCTGACGTAAAACATGTGTGCATTTTGTAAAAATTCCCGGGAACACTGGTATCAAACTCAAACGGCTAAAATTCAGCTCTGTTTGGCAAGGATTATATATCCATATATTTTAACAAATATGGGGGGGGGGGGGTGTAAAAGAAGAATAAATACCCAGATTGCCAAGATCGTAAATTTTCATTCGTCAGTTTCATTCTTTCATGAGTGCACAAAATAAAAAATCTATGCATTTTGGACTCAATTGGTAATCGAAGTCGCATGAGAAAAATGCATCAAAAAGACACATTGTTCCATTGTTTGCTTTCAGTTGCCTTATATAAACTAACGAATAAATGAATATTAAAAGACTTCAGGCCTGAAACCTTTTAATATGTATCTGTTAAGGCATCGGCCTTTAACTTCTGTACTAATAATTTAATTATATTGTGAAGTAATTCAATATTTAAAAATCGAAATTTAGGGCGGGTGGGTCAACAATTTTCGAATTAACCCCACTTTGACTATATTCTGAATGGCAATAGCAGTCGATATCTGGAACACCGTTCACAATAGTTTGGTTGGGTACGCAATCAATCATTATACCAGAGGGAATAAATCGTTCATTCAAAACACGGCTTCTCAAATGCTCTTTAAAGGCACTGGACACTATAGGTAATGGCTCAAAATAATTGTTAGCATAAAAACCGTTCTTGGTATAATGAGTAATGGGGAGTCTTTGATAGTATAAAACATTGTGAGGAACGGCTCCCTCTGCAGTAACGTCGTTTTCGAGAAAGAAGTTATTTCTCACTAAAATATTGGAGTTTGATTTCGAGACCTCAGAATTCGATTTTGACAAGGTTTTTTTCCCCCAATATTATCTCGCAACTTCCGACGCCCATTTGAGTTCAAATTTTCACAGGTTTTTCATTTTATGCATATGTTGAGAAACACCAAGTGAGAAGATTGCTCTTTGACAATTACCAAAAGGTGTCCAGTGTCTTTAAAACAGGAATATGATAGGGCCTATATGTAATGTTCAATAACCGTCAATGCCAAAGGTTGTAGGGGTGCCATACACGTCGCCACGTTGGTCCAGCTTTATTATTTACCATCGGTGACTTTCACTGCGGGGTTGTAGACATGTTAAACTTGTTGACTTTCTGAGTAATAACGGTGGAACAAGAACTTTCAATCTATCAATAGAACACCACATGCCGTAGGGCTGAAACCTTGGGGTCTTAAAAATATGCGATCACTATTGTAGTTATTGGGCCTATGTAATAATAGCCTGGGCAATACCTTCACAGGAATAGTCTTGAAATAGTTTCACAGTCACTGTAATTGGATTGATACGAGAGACACCCAGAACGTATGCAGGAGACTACGAAACCTTCTCCACAGTCATGAAAGGTATTGTTTTTCTGAATTTATATGTGTAGTATCTCCATGGTAACGACAACAAACTGGATCATACACACGGACGTACGAGCGACCAGCAATGAAGTATGTGAATGTGGAAAGAGAGCGTGTGTCTACAATGCATGAGGGGTATTGGAACCATACAGCAGACAGGACTTGAACTGCTTGAAAGCAGATTCTTGGTCCGAATTCGACATCATTTAAGTGGTTGAGTCGTCAGCAGTCTTCCTTTGTCATTCTGAAGTTTTTAATCTCATGTCTGGTTTGTGTTTCTTTCAACGTTCCCACAGGCCTGATACTACAAGGCGGCAACGAAGGCGATTGCCTCCATGCCCCCATGGTCATTGCCTTGGTGCCCTTATGCTCGGATAAAAATAGTCAAACAATTTTATTTTAGTTTGTACCTATATCGATGTGTGTTAGCACTGTATACTCGGTACTTTCCCGAGTCCTGTGAAAAAATATCACAGGCACGTTACTCAAGTGGGATTCGAACCCACGACCCTTGCAATTCTAGAGCAGTGTCTTACCAACTAGACTACCGAGGTTGCCCGGTAGCTAGAGGCAGTTCGAATCCTATGTTTTTCCTTAAATGGAGCCCTTTACCACTTGGTAAAAATAACTTGGTGCCCCAGAAATGCTCTAGTAGAAATTTACAATTTCCTCATACATGTAGGGTGCCCTTTACCGTGGAGAAAATGCCTTGGTGCCCCTGCCATTTCAAAAACGAAGCATACAGGCCTGTGTTCCTGTTTTAATGAGGTTATTTTGGCCAGTATAGGCATTGTTATATAAAGAGAGTCAACTGTATTCAAATGTTGCCATTGGCTAAAGGGTAGATATCTTTCTATGGTTTCTTGTATTGTTATAGCAAGGAGTGCACTTTTGAGTCGCAGTCCATTTCGTTCAACATTCTTCTACTGATTTTCAGAATGGCAAATTGCAAAAGCATTAACTTTGGATGCTCATAAATACTTCTTCGTGTTTGGACTAGGATAAGGCCTATGCATTGAGCTGGGAGGTCAGAACTAGCCCCATTCAAGTCACACTTAACTGCTGTGTCTTTCTCAAGGACTTTCTTTTTTTATCATGATCTACATAGTGGACAATCTAGCAAGGCAAGGATTTTCCAAAACTGCAACCTGTAATCACAACAGTCAAAATATTAATGGCAGGACAAAAAAAGTTATTTCCTTCTCCATGTCCATACACTTTTTGTTCCTGGTCATTCCTCTTCCATGTCCACATGAATTCTGGCATTTGCATCTTCTTTACGAAGGTGCAAATGTCAGAATTAAACAAAATTAAAGATGCAAAAATGTCAGTGTTTAGCTTTACAGCCATTCCCCCACTGTGTGTGTTCAAGTATTTTAAGTTTTTTACCAAAGCCTCAGTCAAACAACAGCAGCACAGATCCCTGTACAGTTATTTTAAGTTTTAAAACTTAAATTTTTTACTATCTTGTTTCAGTAAGTATAGACCATTTGAACTTTGTTAACAATAAGCGTGACTTTGTACATTCTTCAGCAAGTCTGGCAGGCAAGATACTGCACTGGTCATATGGGAAAGTTGACATTTTGTGTCATAATTTCCACATAAATCAAAGAGTTATCAAAGTAAAAGCTGGACAAATTTTGAGATGTGCCCCCTTTCATCATATCAAAAGTTGATAAGAATTATACAGTGTAATCTCCATAAAATATAAGTTTTTATGTTTTCTTCCATTCCACTGTGTACAAATCGTGCCTGCAGGAAGTCCAGGCTCTGTGGCTCTTTTGTAAACATGTGATGTCACAGGTCACATCGTCTATATATAATGTTTATAACTCAATCTAGTCAGGTTGTACAATGTTAGTGCAAATGCTACTGTTGTCGATGAGCTTTTGTCCAATAAATGACAGCAGCCTAAACAGATCAGTACATCCATGTTATTTTACCAGCACAAAGGTTGCGTGTTTACATACCAGCCCCCACACGAACTCACCACTCACATTGTGTGCAGCTTTTGTCTACAAAGTTGTTGTTCGAGCATAGGGGAAAACTTGATTGTAATATAAACACTGGATGGACTGAAGTTGTCTCTAATAAGATTAAATCACATCTTTGTTAAGAGACAAAAGAACAGCAGCACTAGTCCCAAAATCATAGAGTTGTCAAGTAGTCCTTGGGGAGCTAAACAAAGTCTATAAAAGACTGTTTCAGCTTCATTTGTTTTATTGGATTTCACTGTCTGAATCCCTTTGTCGATATAACCTTATTTGCTCCACTGTACTGCCTTTGTCATTCAAGGATGTTTTGCTAATAGCTTAATCTCTTCTATTCAGTAACATGAAACTCATGAAAGGGGAAATGGCAAAGTGTCTATTGGAACATAGGGGTAGATGCAGAGACGGTATGTGCACATGACACAATCACAACATGGAGACACCCCTGTAAGGCGGTAGCTGTTCTCGGAAGTGGAAGAAGAATCAAACTGCAGGCACTCAGGGAGTTTATTGGTTACTCACCATTAGATGCCACTCAAAAAATGCAAAAACGACCGGCCTGCCAAACAATACTTCACTGGTTAGAACTCTGCTAACATCACTTGACTCCATTGGTAAACAAAGTGGAGGTTTGTGAACGGAATGTTCAAAGTGTTTTGTCTTTCATTACACCATACTTAGAATGGATTCACATTGCAGGGGATTTGAGTCATTGCATAGTGAGGTATCAATAAGTAGTAGGTTTGCGGTAACACCACGTGTGTATGTGCCTGCTGAGTAGTTTCCTGCGAGAACTTGTCTTGCTTTATATTCTACTACCTCAATACCGCAATACTGGAGACTTTGTCCTGCTTTTGAACTACTGCCAGGGCGAAAGAAATGACATCGGCCGGGATTCCCCCTTTTGCTTTAGTGGATCGAGAGGACTTCTCGCTATTAACTTCACTAGCACAGAGTGAGTTCTCAATTGGTCACATCAACAGTTTGACTACAGCTCGTCCTGCCATCAACATTCATGAATGATGCAATTTGTTGATTTGTATTAACAATTTGTTTAACTTTATGTCCTTGCAGGCTACTGTGGGAGCATGGGTCCATCTCAGGACAGTCTGCCTCTACTTGGCATCCCAATCATCACAGTCACCCCACCCAAGAGCCCTCGAGAAACCGCCCTCCGTGCAACCTCATTCGATCTGGAAACCATCGATGAGACCGAGTGCTCCATCAACTACCAACAGAAACGCTCCTCTGCAAATCTTCTACCACAAGTCCACGAATGGTCACCACCACCATTACGACGTCACCACACACCGGTGCATCACAACGATGAACTAGACTCCTCGTGTACATCTTCAGATGATGAAGATGAGTTGAAGAAACTCAAATCCATGACCAAGAGGTTGAGACTGAGTACAAGGCGACCATCTTACGTGGAATGGTGTGAGAATCTCCCCAAAATGCTAGACTTGAATGCAAATACAAAGAAATGTGACACTGTGGAGGATGTGGGAGATGATAATATATCGAGTTATTCAAGGCGAATAAATACAGTGGAAGAGAACATTAAATGGGTGCGAAAAGAATTGGTGAGTCATTTTACCTACTTCCAAAGCACACCTGGGCCCAATTTCACAAAAAGTAACTTGGCACAAACAATGCTTTTTAAATAAGGTTACTTTTCTAATACAGTAGACTCTTGGTATAACAATTGATCACTGGACCTTGCCAAAGTACCTCTCTTAAACAGGAACTTGTCTTTGACTTGTGACTTGACTTGTAATTGAGTTGGCTCTGCAAAAAAATTACTTGCGACTTAACTTGGACTTGACTTGCTGCCAACTCTGGTATAAATCAGTACTATTGAATGCAAGGAGCATTGACAAATATTGAAACACTGTTAATAACTTCATATATTTGCAGTTAAAAAATATCTTGCCACCCTTTTTACAGATTGCGATGAAATCTCAAGATCATCGGCTTGCTATCCAGCTGATGCGTTTACGGTCCGACATCCAACAGCTCAAGCTTCAGAAAAGCTACCATGAGTATCGGGAACTCATCGACACAGCTACAGAGAGTGCCCAGGAGGGCAGGGAACAACAAACCCCTCTATGCGATCTACCATTCCGCAGGGAGAATGGGCTGTTATTCGCACTGGAGAAACCACTTAAAGACTTTGGGGTCACACGCCTCAATCTGTTTGCAAGGAGGTTCTCTCTTAGCTGAGAGCTACTTGTTTGTTTTCTTGGAAACTTGAACATCTCTGAATCGACACAATTCCTTGAGTACCGACTTAGGGAAAACTAAGAATTCTATAAGGACCAAAAACAGCACAACAATCTACATGTATTTTGTTCCTCTGAGCTGAGAGCAACTGTGTGTCCTGTAGGAAACTCAAATATTCATTATCTCTGAATCAACGCAATTCCTTGAGCTACAACTTAGAGAAAACTAAGAGTTCCATGAAAAGGACCAAAAACAGCACAACAAATCTACATGTAATTTGTTCCTCTGAGCTGAAAGCTCTTTGTTTGTGTAGTTGGAAACTCAAACATTCCTTATATCCGAATCTACACAATTCCTTGAGCTACAACTTGGGGAAAACCATAGTTCCATGAAAAGGACCAAAAACAGCACAACGATCTACATGAATTTTGTTCCTCTGAGATGAAAGCTACTTGTTTGTATAGTTGGAAACTCCAACATTCATTATCTCCGAATCTACACGAATTCCTTGAGTTATGCTTTAGGGAAAACAAAGAACTATCATGCCTGTATGCTTCGTTTTTTGAAAGGGCAAGGGCACCAAGGCATTTTCTCATTGGTAAAGCTCACCCTATGAGGAAATTGTAAATTTCTACTGGAGCTTTTCAAGGACACCAAGGCAATGACAAGGGGGCATGGAGGCAATTGCCTTAGTTACCTCCGTGTAGTATCAGGCCTGAACTATGACAAACACAATGTTCTACAATGTATTTTGTTCCTGAGGACCAATGTTTCCTTAAAAACCAGGCATTTAAACAAATTGGTTAAACAAAAAGGTGTCTTTTGAACTTCCTCAAGTTATGTCTCAGAGAAAGGGTTTTTAGCCAAGTTGATTGTTCAGAAGTTGTGTGAGCTTACAAAGATGTGAGGGGCCAAAGTGGTCAAGAATGTTTTTTAAAGTGATGGTAAGCATAACATGTGATACAATGTTCCTATAGGACACAAATCTGTACAAAAATGTCTCCATAATTGGAGCTTTTATATTTTTTAAACAGGGACTAAAAGTTGTGTGTTTTGCCATGTTTTTTTCCCGGCATATTTCAGTTGATGTAGTATTGCTTGCTTTTGAGGGCTTTGAATACTACGTACAAAATATATTAAGGATCCTTTTTTTACATGGCAGCATTCAAGATGGTAATATTTCTCATCATAATTGATACCAGTACAACTTCAAAATGAACTTGGCCTAATTTCACAAAGCTGTTAGCAGAAAATACTGCTCGACAAATGTCTTTGCTAAGCAAAAAAACAATGCAAACTTAATGTAATTACCACGTGATTCTTCTTAGCAATTCTATTCTGTGCTTAATGAGTTTATGTGCTGACAGGCTTTATGAAGTTGGGCCACATGTCACCATGTGAGCTCAGTGGACGAGCAGTTTACACACCTGCTCCAGTTGGAGTGTAGTGGGTTCAAAAGCCCATGTAACTGTTGATTTTTCCCCATAGGACTTAGACAGCTCCGAACATAATAGACCTTTATCATGGTGCGGCCATATTGATTTTTTCCCACTTAACTCAATGTAACTAAACCGAGGCTGGAAAGGGAAATAGTCTGGTTCCTTTTGTGTTTAATTAATATTAGCATCAATTACTGTTATTGGACCATGGAATATGGCCAAGATGGCGGCAGTATGATACAGTGCTCTGCAAATATTTATGTCTTGAAAAGTGTGTATCAAGTAAATTTTTTAATTAAACAAAAACAAATAAAGCATTCATTTTTAGAATCACACCGACTCTGCCATATATTTTGTTATTACTCAACAAACTTTGCAAAAAAATCTAGATTGATCAAACAAGTGAATGTCAATCAATAACAATGCTTATTTTAATGTGGAAGGCAAATGACATTATGCTGGCCTTGTTGAAAGTTACTATTAACAATGATTCTACGGTTCATGGTTAACTATAACTAGCAGTGAAAGTCTGGGAAAAGAACACAGTACTAGTCCAGTTTGGTAGTCCACTTTTTTGTCACAGTGTTACAGAAAGTATTATAACACCCCTTACAAATATTCTGCCTTTTCATTGGCTTAGAGTGCGTCACACGATATGTCTTAGTTTTACGCGGTGATCCCCGGACCGTTCCTTTTTCCCTTGGCTGCGCCTCGGGAAAATAGAACGCTCCAGGGATCACCTCGGGAGTCGTAGAAACCATAGCACTCGAAGCAGTCAATATTTGTATACTGTGAGGAGTTATAATTCATTGATCCAACTTTCATAATGCATTGTTTACTGGTTACCTGTTAATAAGCGTGTTGACTTCAAAATCTGTCTACATATCTTCAAGGCACACATTCTGAAATACCCAGTAAACATCTGTGAAAGGCTTCAGCAACATCAACCATCACGCATGCTGCGTTCTTCCTCATGCAACCTTCTCACTGAGCATAGGACAAGCACTAGTGCAGGAGACCGAGCCCTCTCAAATGCAGGCCCAGCTCTGTGGAACTCACTTCCTGATAGCTGCAGAAAAGCAAGCTCAGTTGATTCATTCAAGAAATTGCTAAAGACTCACTTGTTTTGTCTTTGATTTTGACTTTTGATCTGTGTTGGACATATCCAAGCGCTTTGTAACCTATGGAAAAGGCGCTATTAAAATGCTAGCTTATTATTATTTTTATTTCAGGATATAAACTAATTACCAGGACCCAATTTAAAAAAGCAGAAAATTTAGTCGGGCACCAGCCACAACTATGCAAATTTAATGTTATTTGGGAAAAGCACACAGTTGGCCAATAACATGTTGCTGCTTAGCAATACTCTAATGTGCTTACAGGTTTTTTTATGCTGCCTGGGTTTATCAATGTGCTATACTACTTACCAGCACTGCTCTATATAGTAAACAATCTCACATGTTGGATTGGCAGCATATTGCGCCAAAGCACCTTGTAAACCATTACATGGTGCTTAAGGATTAGGTCTTATATCTCAAAATTCCCCCCACTCCTTGCAGTAATAATACCTGGCGCTTTGTATCCTTTGGCAAAAGGCGCGTTATAAATATGGTTATTAGTATTATTAGTATTAATTTAAAAGCCAGAGGCAGCATTTTGTGACATGGCACTAAAAACTTTCAGGGACTGGAGTCACTGCCGACAAAAATGTTAAATACTGAATCAAAATTCTGAGAGATATGTGAAATGTTGACATTTCCACCCTTTTGGTAGCCCCTGGAGTTATGTAAGAGGCTTTTGGGAGCATTCTCCTGGGGCCTTCATAAATAGATCATAAAGCATAATTGCTTTACATCTGAAAAAAAATAACCGAGGGCAGGATTTGATAAAAAATATTACCTCCTCAAAATATTGGCTCACTGGAACCTCCCTGATGGAGGTTTACAGTAACATTTTGATGAAGCCCAACTACATGAATGCAATTTGTTATAGCATTCTTTTGGGGAAAAACTAAGTGGTAACAAAGAAGAAGTGTCACTGAATGAGCAAACATGAACTTTGACCTTTCATCAGAAACAAGAGACATTGGTAAATTTGTGTGCTGGTAATGTATAAGAAGTCATGTGTAAGTTTGTTACGTACATATACATACATGTACATTACATACATATATACGCAAAGGACCAAGGTGACAGACAATCAGAACCAATTACGCAGGATCTTTGTGGAAAAGCCTCCTTAACAAAACATGTACAGAGCATTACAATGTCCATAAGAGGGTGGTTTATGGGTTGTTCCATTCACAACAAAAGGAGGGCAACAACTAAAGCTTCCAAGATGAATAAGTCAACAATTGCACGCCCTTGGGATTTACGTCTCAAAGAAATCTCCACAATTACACGGACCGAGAAAGAGTTCCAAGAACAACTTCTGTCTCTTTGATATTTGCTGAACTTTAAGGGGAAGTTTGGCCAGTATAAAACAAGAATTGACTAAAATAAGTGTCTGGTTTTAAAATAGAATACTGGACATGTTCAGTTCTAAGCAAGGTTTACTGGCCAAATGCAAACATAACTGGACGGTGCAATTCAGTTTTTAAATGCAAGACATGTTTTAATAAACCATCTTTGAATTTAATTGAATTGAATGACTTGATAGCAAGGCCGCTGGTTCCAGCGAGTAGTACGAGCCCTGATAAGTACTATATCCTGATAGCACATTAAAGGAACACGTTGCCTTGGATCGGACGAGTTGGTCTACAAAAAGCGTTTGTAACCTTTTTATAGAATGCATATGGTTGGAAAGATGTTTTAAAAGTAGAATACAATGATGCACACAAATTTGCCTCAAAATTACGTGGCTTTCCTTTTACTGTGCGAACTAACACGGTTGGCCATTATGGGACTCCCATAAACGGCCAACTGTGTTAGTTGACGAGGAAAAAGGAAAACTGTGCAATTTCGACGCATTTTTGAGTGGTTCATTGTATTATAATTTTACAACATCTTTCTAACCATATGCATTTTATACCAAACGGTTACAAACGCTTTTCAAAGACCAACTCGACTGATCCAAGGCAACATGTTCCTTTAATAACGGATGAATTGTGTTGGATTGTGAATGATCCTCTTCAACAATAGCACCATAATGTGGTGTATGACTAAAAGTAGAAGTGTTCACAATTGCACAAGAAAGTCGTCGCAATCCACCGTATTGTATACAGACTCATAATGGATACATGCACAGTACGTATTATTCAGCTTAACAACCCAAATGTAAGCATTTAAGAAAAACCCCAGTTACATTTGTGGTTTCCTATTCTGTCTAAAGATGCATTCACTGACAATGAGCAAACTTACACGGCTTCTTAGGTAAAGTAGTCTTGGTGGAAAAATACTTCCTGACAAAGTTATTTGTTGAAAGGGTTTGGGTACTTTTCGTATGACACAAAACAAAGACATCCACAGATTTTCAATAAACTTACTTGGTTTAAAGATAAGGATGTCAGAAAGTTTCCCTTAAAATATTACTTGCTGAGGTGCTGTAGTTTTTGAGAAATGAGTAAAATAATGATGAAAATAATGTTCATCTCAATGAGACAACAAATTATTTTATCACGTTCAACAGATTCACAACTCCCCTGAAAACATCATCTGTGATTTTTTTCTCTCTTAAAAACTTGACAACCAACGATGCTGAAACTTCTACAGGTAAACTATATTTGTACACATCTTCATTCACAGGGAGTAGGGATTCAAGTCGTGGCCGAAACCTGATCTACAGAAGGTATCGAAACCTTTATTTAATGGACATTTGCAGGGAACCAGTTTAAAGCCATTGGACACTTTCGGTAAACAGTATTGTCCAAGGCCCACATTTCGTGTATCACAACTTCTATATAAAATAACAAACCTGTGAAAATTTAGGCTCAATCGGTCATCGGAGTCGGGAGCAAATAACGGGAAAACCCACCCTTGTTTCCGCACGTTTCGCTGTGTCATGACATGTGTTTAAAATAAATCTGTAATTCTCGAAATCGAGAATTGATAATTGTTTTAATGTTTTCTCAAAAAGTAAAGCATTTCATGGAATAATATTTTAAGAGAAGTCTTTCACCATTACCTTCTGTAAACCCTGTAAGTTATTTGTAAATCTGAACTTGTTTTCTTTTTTTTCTGAACCGAAAGTGTCCAATGGCTGTAAGATAGTTTGAGATATGTAATATTTTGTATTAGCTGGTAACTCATTTTTGCTTAGCATGTTTCCCTGCTCTCGGGATACTTAGCAGGGAACCAGTCACAATGATAAACATTGTATTGCATGAGCTGGTAACATGTTTAATGCTAAGCACAACTCTGTTCTCAGTGTTGTTATCATTGTTAACAGCATTTAGTCAAGCTCCTTTGCCAGACGTAAAAGAGCTACAATGTACGTAAAAAAAGAAGAAAAAAATGAAAACCATAAAGGAAGCATTATATTAAAGTGTTTTTTTCAGCTGGGAAGTTGAAGTCACATCGGCCAATGAATTAAATATTTTCTTGATGCAAGCAAACATCAATGTGACCCAAGGTGGGATTTAAAGGCACTGGACACTTTTGGTAATTGTCAAAATCCAGTCTTCTCACTTGATGTATCTCAGCATACGCAAAAAATAACAAACCTGTGAAAATTTGAGCTCAATCGGTCATCGAACTTGCGAGATAATAGTGGAAGAAAAAAACACCCTTGTCACACAAAGTTGTGTGCGTTCAGATGCTTGATTTCAAGACCTCAGGTTCTAAATCTGAGGTCTCAAAATCAAATTCATGGAAAATTACTTGTTTCTCGAAAACTATGTCACTTCAGAGGGAGCCGTTTCTCACAACATTTTATACCATCAACCTCTCCAATAACTCGTTATCAAGTGAGGTTTTATGCTGATAATTATTTTGAGTAATTACCAATAGTGTCCACTGCCTTTAAACCAAACACCATCTGTGGAGTATTCAGTATCCAAACAAACCGAAGGGCAAACCTAACTTAAAGGCAGTTGACACTATTAGTAATTACTCAAAATATTTATTAGCATAAAACCTTACTTGGTAACGAATTATAGGGAGAGGTTGGTAGTATAAAACATTGTGAGAAACGGCTCCCTCTGAAGTGAAGTAGTTTTCGAGAAAGAAGTAATTTTCCATGAATTTAGAATTTGAGGTCTCGAAATCGAGTGACCATGGTGCAACAAGGGTGTTTTCTTTTTTCATTAATATCTCACAACTTCAACGACCGATTGACCTCAAATTTTCACAGGTTTGTTATTTTATGCATATTATGTTGAGATACACCAACTGTAAAGACTAGTCTTTGACAATTACCAATAGTGTCCAGTGTCTTTAATAGTTCTTAAATTTGCGGGGATAAGCATTATAAATAATTATTGGTTTTACCCATACACACTTAGCACTGTACTTTCCTGATTTCTGTGAAAAAAAAAGACACTGCTCTAGAGTTACAAAAGGCGTGGGTTCGAATCCCACCCAAGTAACATGCCCGTGATTTTATTTTTGTTCACGGAACTCAGGAAAGTACTGAATAAATAGTGCTAACACACATCGGTGCAGGGGTAAAACCAAAATTAACAAACCTTATTTAATAATTGACATTCTATAACACTTTAGCTCTTTCCTAGAACGCATGTAAGTACTACAATTATAGCCTGTGTTACCGTCTTTTCTCTCCTTTTTGTGTCCTTTTCTTCTCTTTTTCCTTCCTCTCCAGAGCCTTCAGTCGATCTTTCTCTCTTAGTTGCTTCTCTACCTCTCTGCGTTTTTCATAATCAGCTTTCATCTTGTCCCGCTGGTCCTTCACGGCTTTATCAACGCTTTCTTTGTTTGTGTTTCGTGACATTAACACTGATTGAAGACACAGTCAAGAAAGAAATCTCATTGCAGATGGATATTTTAAATAATGGTTGTACAGCGTCTGACTGGCACCTCCGAACAAATAAATTGACAAAATAGGGAGCACGCAAATTAAGCTAGAGTGCCGGCCTGTTATTCCGGAGGTCGTTGGTTTAAATCCTGCTCTGTGTTCAAAACCCCAAATCAGATGGATATTTATTAGTTTCCTTCTAAAAGTATTAGATTGGCAACTCTAAGAGTTAATAGCAATAAAAATCTTTGGTTAGAAGCCTACACTACAGCAGCATTTCATGAAAAAAGTATTGTGGTTATCATGAAAAAAAGACAAGTTTTTATGCACCCAAAGTTTGAATCTGAGACGTACACTTCTCGGATTGTGTGTTCCTATTTAAATTCCTATTCCTATTGCAGCACATATTTCCCTCTGAATCGGATTGTGTGTTCCTAGTAGGGATTAATCTTCCTGCATGGACATATTCGATCTGGATTTTCGCCAATATCTCAAAAATGCGACTACCTTTTGAAACAAAATTATCAGACGTGAGTTTTATTATGTTCACGTGTACAATATTTTATAGGATTTAAACAATCAATCGGTTCCAAATACAAAAATACACTTTGCCTTCAATAAAAGGCTTAACAATAATTTATTGCAGCACATATTTCCCTCTGAATCAGTGATTCTTGACTTGAAACAGACCAAAGTGACGACAAAAGCAATTAATTGCAAAAGGATACAGTCTTCTGATCTTGAAGGGCCGTCATGTTCAGCGTCAATGTCATCAGTAAGATTAAGGTTAAGGATTCAAACATCTGGACCTCTAATTTGGAATTTAAACTTAACTTGTTACTCTAGACTTAGCAACAAAATTTTTAATATTTCGTAAGAAATAGACTGTGCAAGTCTTGTGTAGTGTATGGACGATGTGACCTGTGACATCACATGTTTACAAAAGAGCCACAGAGCCTGGACTTCCTGAAGGCACCATTTGTACACAGCCTTTAGCCGGTTCATACTTCCTGCGAATGCTTCGTGCGATGCGAATTTCATTGCACCACAAAGGGAAATGGAGCGCGTACCGATTGTTGCATCACCAAAATACGCTTCGCATTCGCATTCGCAGGAAGTATGAACCGGGCTTAATGGAAGAAACCATAAAATCTTATATTTTAATGAGATTGCACTGTCTAATTCTCATCAACTTTTGATATGATGAAAGGGGGCACATCTCAAAACTTGTCAAGATTTTTCTTTCATAATTCTTGGATTTATGTGGAAATTATGACACAAAATGTAAAGTTTCTTTTAAGAATCAACACTACCCAGAAGATATATTCACATGGTGTTACAGCATTATCTTAGTAATAAAGACCATGAAAAGACATTAAAGGCAGTGGACACTATTGGTAAATGTCAAAGACTAGCTTTCACAGTTGGTGTATCTCAACATGCATAAAAAAACAAACCAGAGAAAATTTGAGCTCAATTGGTCATCGAACTTGCAAGATAATAATGAAAGAAAAAACACCCCTGTCACACGAAGTTGTGTGCGTTTAGATGGTTGATTTCGAGACCTCAAGTTCTAAATCTGAGGTCTCGACATCCAATTCATGGAAAATTACTTCTTTCTCAAAAACTATGGCACTTCAGATGGAGCCGTTTCTCACAATGTTTTATACCATCAACCTCTCCCCATTACTCGTTACCAAGAAAGGTTTTATGCTTACAATTATTATGAGTAATTCCCAATAGTGTCCACTGCCTTTAAGAAAACCAAAATACTTTGAAAGCCAAGCAGGGATAAATCTACAATGGAATGTCTAAAAGGATATCTGCTGTCTTCACCGTCTGAAATCTCAGCATAACGGGCAAGCAACCGTTGCTTGTCTTTACTATTCTTGGAGTTTGTTGTTTCTTTCTTGCTTTGTGTCGTTGCGTGTCGCTCCATGATGGAGGAAAGAGTTGCATCTGTTGAAGGCTCATCTGATGATTTATACAAGAGGGAAATATTATTACAAATAGGACTCATAACTTTACAATGAAGAAATGCTTACATACATGTACATGTACATGTACCGGTACTACAAGTTATCACACAAGCGCGGGAGTGAAATACAGAAAATATAGCGCTTTTGAGTCCCATATCCAACAAGGCCAAATGCCGAGTTGGATATGGAAGGTAGACGCACTATATTTGTTTGTATTCCACGAGCGCACGTGTGATAACATATTTATCTTCAAGTAAACTTGGCGCGCAGTTAGAACACACAAGACGCAGGGTGTGATATGGGCCGTGTAATATGGGTTTATATCACACTCTTGTTGCTATGGATCGACCAATCAGAATCAAGGATTCAAGCCTACTTGAAGATAAATGTACTTGGTCTGCTGGACAAATACTTATTAACCACTTCGTGTAGGAATCAACAAACTTTCAAACTGCCTCTGCACTTGCAAGCCCCCAGTGTTATCTATAATTTTTCAGAACAGTCAAGGCAATTTTTTTGTAGTTTTTTGGGGGAAAGAATGGAATGTCTGACTGAAAAAGGCTCTTGACATTGGCAGTAAGCCACAGCTGATAATTGGCCATGGTGTGCTAGACTTCAGACTTGCCTACAATATGCCAAATACAAAAACAAACAATAGTGGCACCCTATCGATCTCTGTCATCATAATTTGTACAAGGACAAACAATTTTAAGCATGAAATTCAGTACCCTCTGCCAATATAAAATTTGGATACTGGTCTTTGTCCATGTTGACAAAATTACCAAAGTTGTCCACATGCATTTTTTTTAGTAGTGCCATAAATAGTGCAATTTCAATAATTCTCTTTGATACAGACCTTTCTTGATTTCTTCATATGCTAGTTGGCTTTTGTTACTGGAAGTCTGCCATTGTTTTAAAATTTCTTGACAAGTTTCTTCCACTGACTCCTCCTGTAATAAAGTAAATAAAAAAAAACATTGTACAAAAAACTACATACTTGGCTGCTTCATCCATGGCCATTTTGATTGGTCTTATCAGTTGCTGACCACAGTCAAGAAAGTTTATATCATCACTAACCTACTCAGGCAGGTTGTTGGTCTATTTTCTGCTACTTCCCAATTCCGTTTATAACTGCCAAACATCATGACAAGTTATCTTACAAGTATTATTTATACATCATTATTTTATTTACTTCTTGTTGTTTTTTACTGCAATTTGCTTACGATCATCATAACTAGCCTTGATCGACCATTTATTGTAGCAGCATCCCGTAATCAGTATCTTTATCATGTTTATAGATCACTTCAGTACTCACTATATAAGTCCACTTTCAAGTTGCATATAAAGTTACCCAGCAAGGAGAAAGAAAAAAAGGCAAGTTACATGTAGGTTAAATTGATTTAACTTAGAAGCAAACTAAGCTCATCATGAGACCCCAAACCACAGCAGTGGAAAAGTGAGCAAGCAACAACAAGCTAGTTGGTATGACACTGCTCTAGAATTGCAAAGGTCCTTGGTTCGAATTCCACGCAAGTAATGTGCCTGTGATTTTTTTCACAGAGAACTCGGGTAAGTACTGAGTATACAGTGCTAACACACATCAGTGTATATGGGTAAAAACCAAAATGATTATTCTTTATCCCTGATACAAATTTAACATCTATTAAACAAAAAACTACTTCAAAAGAATTCCTACTAATCAGCTTCTCAGAATTCTACAGCAAGCTCTTAAAATGAAGGACCATAGTTGCAATAACGTAACCCGCCATCGGGAGGAGGGCTACGTTATCACAACTACATGTAGGACACATCAAGAAAGCAGAGTCTAGAAAAGCTAATGCAAAACAGAAGTAATACTTGATGGTACTCCTACTAGAACTAGTATGAGGTTCGATCGGCTATTGAGACGATAGCGGAATGAACCTCATACTAATAATATATAGTTCTAGGACTCGTAGTAACTTGATGGTAGTCAAAAGAATACTTTGTTTTGCTGGGGCTAAGGTAAGAGGGTTGCAAATTGTGCAAAACGTGTCCCAACTCTGAATTCATAAAAAATCGCTTTACGACCGAGTAAGAATAAAGTCCCCGATTTTGAATTGAAAGAACAGGCAACGCAACTTCCTTCCACGACTAGACTTGATTTCAAGTCTGCGACTGCGGTTATTTCTCTGCATCAGCCATGTGCATGGTGTGGGTCAATTATTGGTCGGTCAGGTCTACAACCTCGAGCTCCGCAAAGAGCAAGTAGTGCACAGGACGGGAGCGATCAGCTGGAAATGGGTGAGCCCCGTAATGAGTTGGCCGCAATCGTTCTCGGGCGGTATTAAAACAGGTTCCCAGTTGGTATACAATCTTATTCAGGCTCAGGTCAGCCAAGAGATGCGTGTGGAAATGCCTGGATGTTTTTTTCTGTACATCAAAATTGCCACAGGACCCGATCTCAGCAAATCACTCGCAGTTTGCTTCGTGCTCTGGTGCAAGTAGGTAGGAGGCGCAACACCACATGAGGGTCTGTTTCGAGGTCTCGTCATACCCTGTGATGTGTGCGAGGCAAATAATGTATTAAGTAGACAATGTCAGCATACCAAATGTATTGTTGTGCGTGATTGGCTGAGATTGTGTGCTGTGCTGTGGCAATTTTGGTGTACAGAAAAAAAATTGCACGAACTGCGAGCAAAAGTCGACAGGTCGAGGGTCATGGGGGGTTGAAAGGGTTTTATTTCGAACAACCCATGAATAGTGCTTTTATTTAAATTTTAAAGTGAGCCCCCCCCCCCAATTGATGATACATGGCGAGATTTGTTTGATTTAAAAAAAAAGAAGATATTTGTGTTTAATTAAATGGAAATGCCAATAGCAAAAAAACCCAGAACCGTTTGGGTTGTGTGTGAGACATGATAATCTATTAGTGTAGTGTAGACGATAGCGGAATGAACCTCTAGTCATACTCAGTCATAATGATAGTTCTAGGAGTAGAAAACAACAGGCGACCGAAAGCAAATTCATGAATTGAATTCATGCATTAAATTTGTCCGAATACTGGAACCGGGTAACCAACTACTTTGTACTTACAGTTATTCCAGATAGAATACCCATGAGTGCCTCTGTTTTGTCATCATCTGTCGAGTCATCTTCGACTATTCCGTAAATATATGAACCAAATACTTCATCGTCAATGTTTATTGCCTTCAATCTTTTGGAGAGCCAATCTTCAAACTCGGCAGACGGACACATGGCGGCCGCCATCTTGGAAGTATTTTCAACTGGTATGCATCGCACAATGCGTGGATGTGGATGCAATGTAATCCATGCATGTGTGTGTGCGTGTCGTACGGACGTGCGCACACCAGCCAGATTGTGACAAGTCTAGACTTTGACAGTCGTTTGACAGACGGCTGTTGTATTTTACATAATACCATTATCAAAATAAAACAACAATTTATATTATGGGCATCATCCACGTATAAAACCCAATAATTCTTTAGAGTTCTAACGAAAAGGGAAATATCACAGGGGTAAATGTTTTGAACATCCTACACTTCTAACGTTTTTGTTATCTTCTGTTGGGAGCAGTTTCAAAGTGAAAAGTGAAAGTTATTAATTTCCATCCCCTGCACCCAAACAACCAACCTTTTTCATGTTTTTGAAAGAATGTAAAATAATCATTGATTTCAAGAATGTCTTCATCTTTACTTCTCTTTTTGTAATTTAATCAATTGTTATATGTAAGACTTCAAATGCAATTTCCCGCTTAGAAGAACAAAATATTGTCAGTGTAATAATTACTTTAACCATTTGTTTTTGAGTGATTGAAACTATTCAGAACTATTTCGGTGACAAAGGAACATGCAATGAATGAACACAGCAGCTTTTTAAAGATAACTTGATATATTTATTGTAGTATGCAATCAGGAAAAGTTAAGGTCCCGACATTCAGAAAGATCAATTAAATATGGATTATGAGAGAGATGCACAGACAGCACTTGGCTTATTATACAATTCAGTCATTTATGAAAATACATTATCTCTATGAAGATGAATTTACATTTTAAATAACTCCTTACATTAATACTTTTTTTTTCTTCTTTGAGAAATTAAGGATTTCAAAAGTCAATCCCTTTAGGGGTTTGTTACGTGGTCCCGAACTTTAATTATAGGCCTATAGTTGCTGAATTTTTAATAATATTGTTTTGGGTACCGGAAGTCATGAAAAGGTGGTAGATTAAGAGTGATGGGCCCCTTTCTCAAAGATGAAGTTTTGCAGAATTAATATAAGGGGTACTGGAATTTATAGCTCTTCATTTCAAGATGATTAATGGCACTGGACACCTTTGTATTGACCAGTATTCTCACTTGGTGTATCCCAACATGCATAAAACGACAAATCTGCAAAAAATATGGACTCAATTGGTCATCGAAGTTGCAAGAGTTGAAATTTGACTCCATAAAGTCATTATGGCTGCCAATTTTGAGGCATGTTTGTGTGGATCTTTATACATGTATTCCACTTTTAAATTATCTATACTAACCATAATTTATTTCATAACTAACGATTCAAAGGCTTTTTAAAGACCAACTCGACCTGATCCAGGTCATGCGTATTTCACAAGTTAGCATGGAACTTTTGCCGATGTGCATGCATACTCCACGTTACTGTAGTCATTCTAAGCTTACACAGCTAGCGCAGATACTCAGAAAGCGAGAATGGTGAACGTTAGCCCAGAATTCGGTGGTAAGCAGAGCCAAGAAATTGGGCAGTGGATTCTAAACAACATCCCAGCGCATAAGGCCATGATACACACCTGACGCTACAATACAGTAGAATATTGTGCTATAGCACGGGGTGCAGCAATATAGATTTAAACAATGAAAGTTCTAGTGACTGTAAATCTTTCATCAAGAATAATTAGTGTTCTTCAGAATTTAGTTTTTGCACCAAGTCAAAAGCTAAAACACAGAAGTGTCAGCTGAGCTTGTTTTACAAGCAATTTAAGGAACACGTTGCCTTGGATTGGTCGAGTTGGTCTTTGAAAAGCGTTTGGAACCGTTTGTTAAAAAATGCATATGGTTTGAAATATGTTGTAAAAGTAGTGTACAACGATCAACACAAACAAGCCTCGAAATTGCAGGGTTTTCCTTTTACCTCGTCGCCTAACACGGTCGGCCATTTATGGGAGTCAAATTTTTGCCTCCCATAAATGGCTGACTGTCTTAGTTTGCAAAGTAAAATGAAAACCACGCAATTTCGAGGCAAATATGTGTGGATCATTGTATTCTACTTTTAAAACATCTTTCCAACCATATGCATTTATAACAAACGGTCATAAAGGCTTTTTATAGACCAACTTGTCTGATCCAAGGCAACGTGTTCCTTTAAATAGTTTTCCTATCATAAGTTAATCAAAAACTTACATTAAACGAGGAGAGAAAAACACTTTAAAAAGAAAATGTAAACAACAAAAAACAAGTATTATATAATTCTGAATGACTAACACAGATCAACAAATCACAAGTTAAATAAATTCTAATTCTAATTGTTTATAATCCTGTTGGAAATTCATTGAAAAGAAAAACATTTTTCACATTTTACTGCTTTCAGTTTTTAACAAGCATTAATACAGTTTTACATTAGGGAGAATCTAATCTATTCAATTAATATAATTGACATTAAAGTTGATTAAGTAATTTATTCTACACAGACGAGGAAAAAGTTACCAAAAAATAGTTCGACATAAAACATCAAAACCAACTACCACAATAACGTTACCATGTCACAAATTTACGACCCAAGATATACTTTGTTTAAAGGGGCAATATCTGTTGAACATGTAGTTCAATTTGTTCCCCCTTTTCAGGCAAGCTTCATACCTTTTACTCATTACAGAAAACAAAATTCATCGTCTGTATTTTTGCAAAAAGAATTGCAAAAAGAGGTGGAATAAGTAAAATAATACAGAGAAGGTTATGGTGCCATTGGATAAGGAGATGACCAAGGGGATGGTATTAGTGAACAAGAATTGTTTTTGACAATACTCAAAAGCAAAAAGGCAAATTTCAGTTTGCAGAACGTTATTGCCTGACAATTTTCTTATTTTATTTTTAAATCAGGATTCCACAAGACTGGTGCTGCACTCTTGGCTTTAGCCAGCCTAATTTCATTAAGCTGCTTAACCTTTTTTTGTCTTGTTTTGTGTGTGTGTAATTACCACAAAATGCTGAGCCAAAATACCATCCCACATGCACCATCTGTGACCGTGCTCAGCAAATGTTTCTGCTTAGCAGCTCTTTGAAGTTGGGCCTAGGTTGAAAGGAGAAATACATGTTGTGCAATCTATGTGTAACAAAACACCAATCAAAAGCAAACATGGCTACAAATTGAAAAAAGGAGTAAACTAAACTCGAAAATAAAAGAATATCAGAAAAACCCTCATTTAAGAACCGTTTGACATTGAACATTAGAGAAAACAGAAGCTTAATATAATGTAATACTTTATACAATATTTACATATGTATGGGTACACCATACAAAAATCAACTCAAATTTAAAAAAAATGCAAGAATTTAGTTCATTTTTGAGAATAAAATGGCAATTGAAACCATGTTAAAGCCACAACAACAAAGCTCAATTTTAAACATGAAGCCACATAGAAATATGTAACCGTTCTTTTACAATGGTACAGACTGTGGTGCAACCAAACACAATTTCAATAACTTACTTAGCAGAAACAAAAATTGCTTCCAAAACTATTTGCTGGGAACCAGTTGCAACACTTGATATTAATTTTGAGCTGGTAACCTGTTTGTTAATATGCCCCCAAGAAGTGACAATGTGACTACATTGGTCCCAGCATGCACTACACAATTAAAAAAGCGGTTTTGAGTATGACAAATTGGCGACACCCGATAAAATTTTCTACAGATTCTTTGGATGATTTTAAATGACATAGAATCAGTGTGATTGTTTGCCATATACGCATGTCGCAAAATATAGTTTTGCTCTACACGCATATAAAAATGCAGCATAATAAAATAGTCCTGTGTGTCCACAACATGCTTTCACAACTAAGTCACTTGGCAAAGACTCAATCAGCAGTGTTCACCAGGTTTTATTTCTACGGCTCAGAATTAGCCTAGGATTTTTGTGTTGTTTCTAAAGAGTTTGTTCTATTACAGAACTTCATCATTTGGAAAACACCCTATGACCTAAAAAGTAATCAAGATCAACTGATGCACACAGTAAGCTTTTTTTTACAAACCTGTATGAGTATTTTCAGAATTTGAACAAAAAATTGGACGGTTAAACATGACTCACTCGGCAAAATAAACAAACAAATAAAATGTTTTTTATATCAACTTGAACGCGAGTCTCCTGAATTATGAATTGATGTCTTACAATATCCACCATCGAGCTTAAAATATCACATTGTTATAACACAAACAAACACCAAGGCACATGCATAATGTTTCAGAGCTGAAAATAATTGGGGGGGGGGCATCGTCTTCGGAACCTGTGAGTAACAGCGAAGATAAGGGTCCATGTTTACTTCTTTTTGCTCTTTGATCTGGTGCGCATCCCACCATTCTCAGCTGGAGTGACGGCCATATCACCAAATCCTTCATCTTCAACACTCTCAGCCTTCAGCTTTTTGTTCACTGTAACCAAAGACAAATAATACATTCATAAATATGTAGAGTGTCATGGCCGAGTGGTTAAGAGCATCGAATTCAAGTTCTGGTGCAGTGACACTTGTGTCCTTGAGCAAGACACTTTACTATAATTGCTTCTCTTCACCCAGGTGTATAAATGGGTACCCGCGAGGGTAGAGGTTGATATTGTGTATGAAAAAGCCACAAGCGCCTTACAGGCAGCTCAGGGCTGTATACTCCCCAGGGAGCTGAGAAACATTAAAAAGGGATGTTATTGGCCCTATGACCAGGGCACTTATGTAAAGCGCATTGATACGGTTATTGAGAAACGCGTTATATAAGAATTTGTTATAATTGTAATTAAACACATTTCATCAAGTGTTGTTTCAGACATTTCAAGAACTGAATGGGTCTGAGACTGTGACCATTGAAAAGTGGGCTGAAGAGACTGACAATGCTGCAGTGTATGTCTCAATCAAATCAAGGTGATGACACGCAGGGTTGTAGCTAGACCAAGTGGTGGGCTATAAATAAATAAAAAGTCCATCAAGGGTAAGGGGAACAACAAAATTATTCCATTATTAATTATTGGGTCATCTATGCTGGAGTGCCAACTTCAGGCATGATGACAGATTTCCAAACTGTTCATGTAATGGGGCCATGCAATAAGTTAAATTTGTCTTTCTCTGTGACACTAGATACCCCTTATCACTAGCTGTGTCTCGGATCAACGCTAAGTGGACAACATTGCGATCAAATCTGTGGGAAATCTGTGCTGGGCAGCATAATGTATTTTGATCACAGTTGGGCAAAATCTTTTTGAGTTCTAGGCAGGCCCTTCCAGCACCGCCCACAGTGGCTACAAAACTAATGACACAAGTTTCAAAGGTGTGGTGTTTATTTTACCTTCATCCTTCTTGGCTTTTTTGTCCTTTGACTTTCCGACCGGTGTCTTTTTACGTGGAGCAGCAGCCAGCTGGTTTTCTCGTCGTCGTCTCAATTGAAAGGTTAAAAAGGTCCAGAGTAGCCACGCCTGGAACAGAGACACTGCAGCTACAACGCTGATCCTGTAGGAGATAATGAGGAGATATATTTACAGTAGACGTATGAAGCCCTGAACGACAACCACGCACCTATCATTGGGAGGTCAGGGGTGGATTTCACAAAGAGTTGGGACTAGTCTTATCTCGAGTTTGGTCAAATTACTCGTCCTAACTTAGGACTAGCCATGCATTTTTTATATCTCCTAGGACTAGTCCTAAGTTAGGACTAGTCCTAACCCTTTGTGAAATCGACCCCAGATGGTTCCCGTGCCTGGCAGGAACACCACGCATGATTCAAGTAGAAAATATTGCTCAACAATCGTCTACTATAAGCAGAAATAAGCAGGTTACCAGTCACAAATTCTACAAGTAACATGGTAGTTTTGCTGGTAAACTTATTCTGGTAAGCATAACTTTGTTGTGCTTAGCTACTTTTTGTGAGTAAGCAGCTCCATGATATTTGGCCCGGTTTGCTTTCCATACTCTATTCACTACAGTAAACATCATTGACTATCTTACCTAATAAGAGGTGTGTTGAAGTTGCCAACTTTGATGTCCAATCCAGCAGTTTCCAGCTTGCCTAGTCCGAACCATACAACCAAGACGGTCAGTGTAACCACACTCAGACGAGCAATCATGAAAAACACAATCCATAAGCTGAAACTGAAAAGTTAAAATCAGATGATCAGTATGTGTTAAATACGCTACAAGTCAAGTGTCATTTTTTTGTTATACTTTAGCCTGATTTTTACTTGATACGAATGTTGACTTCACATATTCGCACCCAAACATAGGGGTTGAACTGTGCACAACTCACTTGCAAATATTGCTTCAAAAGGAGAGTTGTGACGTAAAATTCATGTCAAATTTGTCAATTGAGTTCAAACTTTCACAGGTTTGTTATTTTATGCATATGTTGAGATATACCAAGTGAAATACTGGTCTTTGACAATTACCAATTAGTGTCCATTATCTTTAATGGATCAGTCTACTAAGTTTCGACTTAAATACTTACAATGGCTCTGAGAGCTCAGTCTTCTCTCCAAAGTAAAGCAGTCGAGCGACATGAAATATGAGTTCAGCAACGTAGTGAATCACAAGGCACACCAAGGCAAGATGACCAAGACTAAAGATCAAACACATCAAGAGCACATGTTAAACGGAACTTTATGGGTTTTTTGTTAGAGTAAACTCATTTTCATTGTTCTCAATAAACACACCATGCAACTAACCTGTAAAAAGTCATTAAACTTGATGGTCTGTTTTGTAAATACAACCAAAATAATTTATGTTGTCAAAAATTTAAGCACATCTATAAGGCTTCCCCCCAAGAAAATGCTGCTAAGCATAAATGAGAAGTGTACCAGCCACAAACTGTTAATGTGGAATGTTACTTCAGCTGGTAACCTTATTTTGATAAGCGTAAATTTGTATTTGCTTAGCTACTTTTTATGTTTAAATGGCTCTATGAAATTAAGTCCAGTCAAACACAAATTTCAAATATGTACTGTATTTGCTGTACATGTGTGACTTAAAAAAAAAAAAAAAGCAACTATAACACAAAGATAACTTACTTGAGAATGTATGCAGTCAATATGAAGGCAAGGTAAAATGAAGCATATCTAATTCTAGCACCAACTTCCTCCTAAAAACACACAAGTTACAAAAGAACATCATTTCAGATTATTTGTATATAAAATTACAACAGTAGTGGACTATGGGGCACTAAGTAACAGAAGTGAAACCTGAACAACTGTGGCAGTTTGGCTTCAACTATCACAACACATCATTCGGGACAATGTATTTTACACTAACACTTTAAGAAACCACCGTTTCTATGCAGACTCTTTATTACACAGTAAAATTTGCTCAACCAAATGTTTAAATTTTTCTGCACATGTTTAAATGGATGCATACATGCACTTCCAAACTCTACACACTTCTTTTTCAAAACAGGCAACTAAAAGTTAACAAGGAAGTAGTCCTCAGAAATCTTACCTTTTTGACTTTCTGGAAATACAATTCAGGAAAAATGTGGCACCAGTAAGCCATCTATTAACAAATGGAAGAAAGTCCTGTTATTTTTTGAAAGTATACTGTACATCACTTATATTTAATTTGTTTGAGAAAATTCACTTTTAACACACACAACTTCAAACCAGCGAACCTGTGGACATTTCACACAACTAGGTGATGGTGCTGGAAATAAGGTCTTATTTTGTCCGAGATTTAGTGCCGGCTCATATTGAGTGCGTTCATTTAGCTTCCCTGGATCGACCCTGGATCGACCCCGGTCTGCCCCCGGTGCGTTCGAATAGCTTTGACGTTATTCCAGGGGCTCAGCCGGGTCAGCCCCCAGTGGCCTGCTTGTGGAGTGGGTCAGTTGGGGGCTGGCCCCAGGTGCATGACATCACTACGAAAGTGGTGAGTGATTGTTCGTTTAGCTCTTGTCAGGGGCTCACCCGAGTGAGCACCGCGGGGTAGACCCAGGGAAGCTACCCACTTATGGTTGGTTTATTACCAACAATGGTAGTTCTTCAAATGCTATTTTATTAACTTTGTCAGAATCTCAGCTGGAAATGTTCATACGGAGGATTTGTACTGGTATGAAATTTATAGCCAGTAGGTAAGCATTCAGATTGCAACTTATCAATTTGTTTAAAACAATTATCAAGCCTTTGTCTTAAATGTTGGTTCTTGAGATGTTAGTGTTACACAAAAGAGGGCGCTTTATCCTCCGTGAGAAATTAAGCAAGATGCTTAAGTATTCAAAGATATTGACCCCTCTCCATAACAGCTATACTGGTACGTGTACGGATATGTGTGGTAAAACAACTGTGTAGATGCATTGACATCACATCATATTGCAGGCTGGCATAGTCCGATAGTTGATTTATTTTTCAAAACCACAGATGATATTAAATGGTCAGACAGTAGGAGGGTTAATCATTATCTTAGAAGCTCAACCTTACTCCAGAACCACTATTAGACCACATACACATTACATGAAAATTAATGAGAGTGACAAACCTGTACAATGAAGTAAAACTTGAACCGAAATGACTTGAAAACGTGTGGGTAGCCCTCCCAAAGATGTGATATGTTCTCCGTCAATCCCTCCTGGAAAAAAAAAAAATTAATAAATAAATGTTAAAAATTAATTTTATTAAATTAAGCTGAAAAGCTGCCATCACAATTTAGGCCCAACATTCATCAGACATGACACTCAAAAACAGAAAGTTGACAGAAGTCCATTGAGAAAGACACTGACTGCTAGGGTCGAAATGCAGGCCATTAACTATTCTGTTTGCATTTATACCATACATAGGTCTCTTTGGTTGGGAAGCAGCGTTTTAGCTAGCGAGCCGTGCACCCGTGTTTTGCACGGCCAGTTTTGTGAAATCACAGCCTGTTTTTTCAAGCACGGCCTGGCGGTGTAAATCTAGCCGTGCACTATTTAATTATACGTTTGTGTAATCTAGATATCAGGCATGAGAATCTTCCGGTTTAAACCGGAATTCCGTTTTTTTTCCTTTCAAAATTGTGGTCTCCGAGTGCGATGTGAATTTGCTATAAAATTCGGGGGGTAGGTTTTTGGGGGTATACATTTGGATTTCTCTAATCCCTCTTCTCTAGTCAGACAATGTAAGTTTACCTTTGTAATTGTTATTATCGCGGATCCCCACACGTCGTTCATGAAATACCGGCACCTAAACAATAAATTGCCGTCCAGCAGCTGGCCCAATTTACGGCTTGTTGTCTTCCTGGCATCGCGCATGCATGCAGCAGCAGCGACAGATGTATAAACTTGCCTCATTCCTTGCTTCGTTTATAGTGGTACGGTTCAATAATGTTTGCGTGTAATGCGCTTGCTGGTGCAGCAAAGATAACACGTGTGGAGACTTTTGAAAGTCTACTGAAAAAACAATGCATGTGTTTGCACCATGTGTACTGTGTACTGTGTACTGTGTACGTGCAGGTTTGCACACGAACCAATGAGCAGCGCGGCACGAATCTGAGATCGCCGGCAGGCCATGGTAAACTGGTACCTGTTATTGCCTCACAACCAGCGAAAGATATATTGGGAACCAGCGAACACACTGTACGTCCGGACGACGTGCTTTCTTCATTGGTTCTATTTCTATGTTGGGGTCTAATCTCAACCTCGTTCCAGTTATACCCTATGCTGAATAACAACCTCTTTCACAAAAACACATCGCTCTCGCCAAATATATAGGCCTATATATATTTTAAAATGTGCGTCGCCGACGGATCGTTAAAATCACAAACATTTAATTGCAAAAGAATTTCTTTTACACAACCGAATTTCAAATCAAGAACCTATAAAAATGGTTTTTGGTGAGAAAAAAAAAGCATTTTCAAGGGCAGAAATAAGGGATAAGATCGTCCAAAAAAAAAAAAATATTATTACTATTATTTTTTCCCCCTTTCTTTTTCCGGAATTGTAACAAAATCGCAGGCGAACCCAAAATTGTTTGAGCTTTACATTCCTTATTTTCCCTTAAACCTATTAAAAAAAAAAAAAAGGAAAAATCACACAAAAGTAGCTCACTACTACCTGGAAAAATAGGTGTCAGAAATGCATCAGAGACCACCACAGAGCTAAGTACCCAGAGCTCCCAGGGCCCTTAAGCGGGCCCTGGACCCCGGCCGTAAGGAACTTCGCGCTGCGCGCTCGTGTTGTGTGCTTCGCACACAAATTTTGGACTCTAAAAATATTGCACTCCCTGTTTTTCATTTTGCACTCCCACTTTTCAAATCCTAGCTAAAACACTGTTGGGAAGCAGCTAAATCAATTTCCTCAAAAGTAATTAAAGTTCAAAACATTATTTGAGACAAAACTCTCAAAACACAATACCAAAATAAATGAATTATGTTGCATCCTTAACTCTTAATGTAACTCTATACTCTTTCTTACTTTACAGTAATTCCATATTCTTTCTTACAGCTTAAGAAATCCTTTACCAAAACTAGTGTTGAGATTTTTCAAAATCAATCCGAGGAAGTCAAAGACTAGGATGTATAGCCTACATACTTGTAAAGGAAACTGAGAGTTGCATTTTGTTATTTGAAAGTATTTCGTTGCCTATTAATATTGGGGAGTTCATTTTTTTTTTTCACCCTCCAAGTTATTTGATGCGCGCTTAAGGAAATTACCATGGTGTGATTTGAATGAATACTTTAAACACAACAAATATGACAAAAGTACTCCATTTCTTTCGTTTTTTTTGTGTTTTTTTTAAGAAGTGCCCCGTGAAAAAACAAGCATAATATCCCAAAGGGATAGCTTGTGCTTATTTCAACAGACCATCCCACGATAAAAAAACAAGAAGAAAAGAAAGTAAATAATGGTTATTGGACTATGCCTCACACAACAACTAGCATCACACTGCAATCATAACGAGTTGCTGTTATCTTACTAAACTACAGTATGTGAAAAACAGAACAACGTACCCTTAGCATGACATGGATTCCCCATACCACAGACAGTACATAGAAAGTAAGCAGCTGCCCAGATTCATTGAACTTGGAGTGCTTCACCTTGGAGAGATGCAACTTGCGATTCAGTTTCTGTCAATGGAAATAATATTGAGAAATTTTAAACTGGTTGTATTTACATGTAAAATATACTGTTTAAGTCTCAAGTAGGATTTGAAGTTTTTCATGGTGGAAGTATAATTACGTATACATTGTAGGTGAGGTTTGCAGTAGCACCGTGTGTCTCTTCTGAACAGTGTTGGTTCCGGGAAGAACCAGTGGTTGACAACTCAACGCTTCACAGGGCTAAGGTAAAAGATCTTTACCTATATTTTATATAACAATTAACATGGTCTGGTAGTTTGTTTGATGAATGAATTCTTACTCACATCCAAAGCATATTCCTGAATGACAGCGTGGATCACTACACAGATGAGGAAATAGAAGAAGACACTGCATATATCCAACATGCCATGATGGTACAGTGTTGTGGGCTCCAATTCAGGATCTATAGGAAAACATTTCAAAGGGTACATATAACATGAATATATAATGAATATATAATGAAAATATAGAAAATGGAAACAATTCAACTAGCCCCCCCCCCTAACGTTAGCCCCCCCCCCACATCCAACTCACCCCTCACAAAGTCGCCCACTGACAGAATAGCCCCTGCCGACAAAGTCGCCCCCTACTATATGCTCTACTTTATTGTGGTGATAGGATGAATCTGGACGGTTATTTACTTTATTTACTTGTTTTTAAATTAAGGTAGGCCCTCTATTGCTTTTTTACTAACTGTTTTACAACTCTTGAAGCTGCAGATGAGAGCCTCTCCCGAAAGCTAAGCCAAAGCCTTCGTGAAAAATGGGAAAGACTCTACAAAGAGTTGAAACATCAGGCCGCAAACAAACTTTTTGATTGCTCAAAATTTTACATGGGGCGACTTTGTTGGGGGGTGACTCTGAGAAGGGGCGACTTTGTTGGGGGGTGACTCTGAAAAGGGGCGACTTTGAGAGGTAGCGAGTTTGTATCTGAGGGGGGGGGGGGGGGGTTTATATCTGAGGGGGACGACTTTCCTGGGATGGGGGGGGGGGGGGCGACATTCTAGTGGGCGACTTTGCTGGGGGCGAATTGATTGGAATTCATAGAAAATATCCTCTCAAAGCAACTTCCTAAAGTGTAACAATGGTATTGCATGATTCTGTTGAGCTGACCCACAGTAACTTGCAGGATGTTGACAATGATTTTTAAATAGGAAATATTTGCTGTTTGGTTAATGAACAACATTTTAACTGTGTTTAATGTCAATATGTGGTTATTAACCGAAACCAGTTGTATCGTGCAGTGTTTTCAAGTAAACAAAAACAAGTAAAAACAGTGAATATAACCAATATAATTTTAAGAGTTTAATGAATAAATGAATACCTTCAGTATTGTTGACTGTCACATTGTACTGCATGGCAACAAAGGTTGAAGATAGAGGACTTGTTATCTGCAAATAGAAAGGATTACATTCATTGTAAGGCCAAGTAAAAAAAAAACATGTTTCGCGTCCCCGCCCGCTTCCTTTTTACAGGCCGCCTCCTTTTTTATTTTATTTTTTATTTTTTATTTTTTTTATGCACATTGTTTTTTTTATTTAGGGTTATTTTAAATGTTCTCAGTGAATGCCTCGACTAAATTGTTTCATTTATGTTTGTGTATTTCAGCAGTAGAAAAAACAATGGATATTTGACATTTTAACAAAGAATGGCGGCCATCTTGAAATAAAAAATAAAAAGCCCCTCTTCCTCCTTTTTGTGAAAAACCCGGACGTGAAACATGGTTTTTTTTTACTCGGCCTAACTTCAGGATCATGTAATAACAGGTCCAGTTTCATGAAGCCTGTAGTAAGCACAAACACTTGCTGAACTCAGAATGCGTAACAAAAACAGGTTTTTACTTATAGCAAGCAGCATTTTCTGCTTAACAACTGCTTAATGAAATTGGGCCCCCGTGTCCAGACCAATACACAGATCCATTTAGACAGGTGTGTGAGCAAGAACATGCGACTGTGAGCCTCTCCAAGATCCAATGCCTTTTTGCACAACTCTGTCGCGCGCGCCAAGCATACGCGCGCAGGCATGTCGGACTTTATTTGTCAGACTTTTAGTTGTGCAATGGTTTGTGATTGGTCAATACACAATGGGGCGGAGCTTAATGGATCGGTCTATTGGAATGAGCTGGTTTGACTTTCGGAGTTTTGTGACCTCTAGTAATTATATGTTATGTTTCTGCCAAGACATGTTGTTCGAGAGTGTTAGGCCGTTTAACACTGCAAAATACAAAGAAAGATAACAAGATTTTCACCAAAGTATTGTTTATATTTTGACATAGGCCCTATCAAATAAAAAAAGGCTTAATTTTTGCAATACATATCTTACGATAACTTGTGTATCATTTAAAGGAGGTGGGAGACCTACATGTACCATTTTATTTTAAGCTCTCTATTTTTTTATAGATAATACCAAGTTAGAAGTACACACGTAGTTGACAAATTTTGAAATTTCCATGTATTTACCTAAAAATAGCAATTTCGTTTGTAAAAAATATGTTATTTACAAACCCAAACAACAGAACAAGTCAATCAATAATATTATTATTAATTGTCAACAACAAAGACAAGCTTGACTTGACAAGAGAAACAACTTTTTTAATATTTACTAGATATCATCTTGGTCTATTGCATAAAAAATCTGCTTCGATTTCAGCTGAAAAAGACTGAAAAATCAGATATCAGAATGGATGGAAAGGTCAAGACAAGACACCATATGCTGCACTGGCGTGGATACCCCATTCATTTTGTGCAAAAGTATATTGATGATGTGGCATTACTTTTCACACGTGAATGACATTACCGCGTCAACACGCATACAAACCTGGAACATCAGCCCCAACAAAATCACCATCGCTGCACAGGAAACAATGTCTGCATGATTCTGGATAACAAACTCATGGCTGAGAACCGGTGGATTCTTCGTGCTTCCACCACGCCGCCGAATCGCCATTTTTTCGGTTTATTTATGGCTCAAATTGAGACTTTACACGACGTTCGAGCGAGATGTACGCACAGTCTGGAACTTTCAATTCTCCGTTTTTGGAGAGTTTTGGGAAATTCAGGAAACAGTCGTTAAATGTTTGCCTGGTTCCCGACACTGTATTTAGAACAGCAGTTTGATAGCAGATTACCATTGAAATAGAGAGACAGTTTGGAGCATGCGCAGTGAAGCTATAGCCGGCTTCTCTTCCCATAATGCAATGGTGTGTACAATAAAAACATCACACATGCTGCATTCTTCTAATTCTGCGGAAAACTCCAAAACAGCAGAAATGAAGTAACCTGATGAAGTTTTCAATTCAAGAATTTGCAAGATTTGCACTTTTAATGAATGGTATGTATGACTTTGAGAGACTGGGATGAGCTCTCTTTGTGGGTTTTGGGATAGGGTTATTGAAATTTTTTGTGGATTGGGTTGAGTTGGATGAGATGAGAGTGCACACACACACACGACACATGCAGTCTCGGTGTCAGGACACTTCGTACCTTTGCCACTTCGTACCCTGGACACTTCGTACCTTTTGAAGGTACGAGTCAGGCCGCATAACGAATTCGTCCCTCCTGTCAGCTTGTAGCCATCTCAACGGTCCAGCCATCTAAACGGTGTATACCACAAACAAACCGGCTCTTCTCAGAGCCACACATATTCAAAAAGAGATAAAATTCAATTTGTCGGTCAAGTTTAATTTTACATAAGTGCATTATTTAAACAAAAAGGAAACAAAAATTATTTCTAATATCAAATTAATAAATCAATATTTCAAATACAAAAAATCATAATACCGACTGAAAGCATGTAACTTAAGAACAACTTAAAAACACTTACAAGAAACACCCAAACACTTCACAACCCCAAGGATATTCCACAAATATTTTTAACAGTAATCATTATTTTTAATGAACTTCACTTTACAGTCCATATCAAATAAATAAATCATAATAAAAATCATAGTAATCAAAATCATAGTAAAACACGTTTTAAAAATAAATACTTTTAACTTAAAAACTGGTATTCCATCTTTTCCTATATATCCGGAAACATCGGATGACGTAATGATCCGCACGAATGTTACAATATTAAATTATGATATTTTAAACTTCACACTGACAAGGACTTTCACATTTTAGACATTAATAACAATTCATGAAGTGACTTATCTGATGGTCACTTCGTACCCCGCCCACGGTACGAAGTGACCAATTTGGGTATGGTACGAAGTGGCCCGAAGGTACGAAGTGTCCAGGGTACGAAGTGGCAAAGGTACGAAGTGTCCGACATCCGCAGTCTCACTCAGATCAGAGATGTCACTGGTGTCGGTGAATGGTCAGTGTCAGATGTGTGTCACTTGCTGATGCTCTGGTTGCTAGTTTAGTTTGTGTCCGTCACTGTTGTTAAAGGGACACATTGCCTTGGATTGGGCGAGTTGGTCTATCTATGAAAAGCGTTGAGAACAAAATTCGTATGCATGCGGATATAAATGAACTAACAGTAACACGGTCAGCCTTTTTGTGAGTTATCGTGATTCAGAACCACAATCTGACAATGCGTTGTGGAAGGGAATACCGGACACTTCGGCACCTCGCAAACTCGGCACCTGCAAACTGGGCACCTTGCAAACTCGGCATCTTGCAATCTCGGCACCCACTTGGCACCAAGAATTTCGGCACCATACAAACTCGGCACCGGCCTTTTATTGACTAACAAACTCGGCACTAAGCAAAAATAACCTCGAAGAGTCAAGTGGTTAAAATAAAGTAACGTAGGTGTAATTACACAATAAAAAAGGGTTTGATAATAGTAGCTTTGTAAACGTTGTTCATGGCAAATTCACTAGTTATGGGAGTTGATAAGAATTCCGAACTTTCGAGAAAATTTAAGCCCACAGGATGATTTACCGTGGCGCCGCACGGAGTTCAGTCTCGTACAAGTTTTTGTTAAATGTTGTTTAGGCTGATTGCGTCAATGTCGGTGAAAGTGCGGTGCA
Source organism: Asterias rubens (assembly GCF_902459465.1). Classification (NCBI taxonomy): domain Eukaryota; kingdom Metazoa; phylum Echinodermata; class Asteroidea; order Forcipulatida; family Asteriidae; genus Asterias; species Asterias rubens. The sequence continues at coordinate 6,074,335 of NC_047077.1, forward strand.
ATTTTTTTTTATGATATGGGCTTTGAACATTTAAAAAAAGGGTTTGTTTAATTTGGTTAATGCGCGGTTTTCAATGAAATTTTGCTTTTAACAAAGCGTGATTTGCCGAAAGGCGCCGTGACCGGGGACTAATTTACCGACGGACCACTTGCGACAGTTCTGTGCGTGAAAGATCAAAGATCGTTTGGGGCACATTATCCTTAATTTCAGTGTTATTTTTTCCGTCCCGTGCTATTTTGCTATAACTTCGCTTCTACTTTCTGGGAAATTGTACGATAATTAAAATAAGTGTTATAATAACTTATAACAGGATCAAACTTTGTATGGGACTGGGGGCTGATAATCACATTGTGAAAATCTAACTTTTTCAACTGGGTGCCGAGTTTGTATTTGTACATGTGCCGAGTTTGTGGTTGCCGAGTTTGCAAGGTGCCGAGGTTGTAAGTGCCAAGTTTGCAAGGTGCCGAGTTTGCAGGTGCCGAGTTTGCAAGGTGCTGAAGTGACCGGCACCCGTGGAAGACATATGGGGCAGTTTGAGTTTGCATGACTTGCGCACGCATCGCCTCTATCTCTTTGTGGGTTCAACAGCATCCTTTTTTGATATTTTGCTGTTTTTAAATAAAAATGTTGACACCTGCGCAGCTGTGGCTAGGACCTAGGTGTCGACGTTTTTTTTAATAAAAGGAGTAAACAACGCACCAGTTATTCAGATTGGGTGCCATTTGTAAAACGAGGCCCTTGTCTGCCATGTGATGTGCATAGAATATCATCGGATCATATATTTTCGACCCCCAACTTTAATTCTCGTTTACAGCATGACTTTGCCAGATCCACCTGTGATACAAGCTCTGCTGTTTACTCATGGTCAATTCTTTCATCAGGCTTCATCTTTCTTCGTCTCTTCGTACCTTCTGTAAAGCGCATGCATCCGTCTACTGATTGTATTATAAAATCAGACAAAGCCTAAGATTTGAAATCTTGAATGTATAATATATAGCAATGGCAGAAGCGCGATCAGCTGGATCAAATGTAATGTAAAATTTGGATATTGTACATGTACATGTAGGCCTATACGGCTACAGATTTGATAATCTTAGCCATTCAAATTGGATGCATCAGAATTTTATTTGTGATCATTTGACTTTTGTCAGGCATAAGCCATATATTTCGTTTACTTGGGGTTTCAAGTGTGTTTTTGTTACATCAGAGAGTTTGATTGAGTAGTATTTTTGTTTTCGGACACACATCAAATCAGTATGATACAGGTAGACATGGTAAACATACATGTAAGGAAAGTTCCCAACATGCATGGTGAAACTCAATTACATTTGTGTCCCATTCACAAATCAGTTGTTTGGGGCATGCAGAGTGTGGGTGCAACATTTATGTCAAGTGACCACACGAAGTGTACGTTGGGGTATTCGTATTCCACAAACTTGTGAAATCGCTTTATTTAATTTTTTAGAGAAACTGTTGTTTATTAAATCCTAAAATCTGTTTCATATTGTTTGTTTTCTTTTGTAAAGTCTCGTAACATTCAGACTTCGGACTGTTATTGGTGATTTGTATTGTACGGAATAAACAAAGCTCAGACCTTGTTGCAGTCGGAATATGTGAATACCTTGTTAATTAAAAATAAGAAAGTATGAAACAATGTGCATTTAATTTCAATAGGTTTTCATGGTTTTAAGAATCTTTATTTTATGCTCAATTTTGTTGACTCCTATTATTTCAATTCAAATGTTCAGTAAAACTGTGTTATACGGCTGCAGCGTTTTTGGTGTTTTTGGTTAATCTCTCGTCATCCGGTTTAGTTTTTCGATCGATTAATTGTGAAACCCGCTTCTTTGACTAAAAAATGCTAAGGCCTTTTCACACTCGCAGTTCACTGTATGTCTGACCAGCCCACATCAAATTCTTAACAGGTCAGACCTGTGTTGACTTCCTAAGCTTGCAACATGGTTCAGGTTTAAACATCAAGTGAACTCGCACTGGTTCCAGGTGAACCCCCCCTCCCCTTTTTTGTGTGTGACATATGTTGTAGTAGCTTTTGAATCTTGTATGGACGCTTATTTCACGCTGCCAAAGTTAACAATTGGGAAAAGCAAAAGCGCAATATGGCTTTGTACTCTGAGTTTGAATCAAATGTGTAGTTCATGTACATGTATTGTCTGATTGTGTGGAAGTGAAAAAGGATCCACTATCACACACTGTTGCTCCTTTATGACCTACTTAAAAATGAACTTCATGAGCTTCACTGTACTTAGATGACACATAATCAGCTTCTGAAGTTTGCTTGGCTCTACTGCATACATGATGCTGTTTGCAGTGGCCTTATGGCCTTTGGTCTAAATTCTTGTCATCTCTTGTGTCTTTTGCACTACTGTGTAGTGAACAAAGATCACTCAAACATATTTGCAATACAGTTTCAGTAGTCTAGCACAAAGCCAATTCAAATGCTGGAATTACACAAAAAGTGGGGCCTAGGTGTACTTGTGTGTACCAATTTAGGTAGCTTACATGTAGAACCGGGTGTGGTTTCTAGTTTGTTCACTGCAGTCTTTACTGCTAATGATAATTACCCTACAGTGTAGTACTTTCAATGAAGATAATAATAATAGTAATGTAATAATGTAATCATTTATATAGCGCCCCACAAAGATCGGAGCGCTTTACAATTTACATACAAACAAACAATGCAATGACAAAGATACAAAACACAGTACAAGCAAAAACAAAATGGCCGGAGTAAACAAATAAATCAGTTTTTAGTCTATTTTTGAACAGCTCCAGTGTGTTGGCTTCCCGGATGTTACGGGGAAGGGAATTCCTGAGCCGGGAAGAGATTGACAATTCTCAACCAACCTCTTGAGTAGGGTTGGTATGACATCATTGGTCATGCAGTGTGAAAAGGCCTTAATATTAAAGATTACTTATACTGTATGTTTTCTTGAAGGACTTTTGACTCCAACGACAGACGGGTGACGTGACGCGGACTACTCTGAATTCTGACTCGTGCAGCGCTCTTCAACCCACACACAGACATTTATATTATAGCCGGCTCGTTGCACGGTCACACTGAAGTGAAAGCTTCTCGCTTGGATTTTTTTGTCATTTTCATCAACAGTGAGACAGACGAACTTCTGGTGGCAATTAAGTCACATCCAAGTAAGTTCATTTGCTTTCAAAAATTCTTTAAGTGCATCTTAACTATCATGATGTTGTTGAAATGCTTAATCAGTGGTTAGGAGGACTTTATGGTTGATTCTGATTTCAGAAGCAGATTCAGGTCGGGTAGTCTAGAATGTTCACTTAATTGGTTTTGAGGAATGACAGAAAGTGGTGCGGGAATGGCATTTTATGATCTACTACATGTACCTGGTACATGCACTAGTCAAGTTTTCTGTTGGTTTATTCTCAAAATGAAGTTTTTCAAATGTGTGGAAAATCTGGGTTGATCCTACTTACTATCTCAATTTGTATCCAAAGCAAGTGATTTGGCATAATGGCTATGCTTGATTCAAGGTAATAATGACTTCAGTGTTTTGACCATAGCCACTGCGGAAGCCATTCACCTTTTTGGGATGGAGGACACTATACGCCTCTCTTAATATTTATGCATGAGGTACGTCACAATGCTAACGCAAAACGAGGCGATGGGCGCAGCCACTGCAAGTGATAGGGGAAGTGCACCCATAGCCTCATTTTGGGTCAGAATTATGACGTCATGCATAAATATTAAGAGAGGCTGTTTGGTTTGGGTGTGTCACAGACAATTTTACCCAATCCTAATAGTGTCATATTATTGTGTCAAAAGAGTAAAATTGGCATGGGTTATTTTGAATTTAGTTAAATGATTATGACCATCTGAATTTAATTTTATTTGTAGATCTACAGTGAGTGCACAACATTACACAAAATCATATCTCATTCGTGGTGTGACAGTAATATATTATGAAACTGAAAAATATACTCTGTATCTCTGAATAGATTGAATTAAATAGGTGTATTAGTTGTCAGAGCTGATTACTTTCTGGTACTATGACACTATTGCTAAAACCAATCAACGATTTATTTTGAATTCAATTTTTATAATTCAGAGCTGAAGAATGGCATCCAGGTTTTTATGGAGTCTGGAGCAGGTGGAGTCATTCTTCAAGGTCCTCCTCCAATCCTACCAAGACTATCTGATCGCCAAGGAACTCCGACGAATGGACGAGTTCTACGACATGATCGGCAGCTGCATCGGAGCAAGTGGACTGATCGTTCAGAACTTCCTAAAGAAGACCGGGCGATCGTACAGAGATATCATCTTACAAGCAGAGCTCTGTGTGGATGGGGAGGACGTACCTGAACGTAAACTCAGAGGATCGGAGAGAGTCTACTCACTGTATGAACAGTATCATCAAATGTATTCACTGGGCTCTAAAGAGTCTATGTCATTGTCTGCATCTTTGAAGATTGCTAATATCAAGGAAGAAGAACAAGCATCGACAAGTTCCTCCAAGACACCATCCACTAAAAGTACCGTTAGGAAACGTAAACTAGTGGACAACTCGGATAGATCTGATGCTGAATGTCCACCAAAGAAAAGTCCACCTAAACCTGAGATGGTTCAAAACATTGTGGAGCAGGCCGCGATACAAGACAATAGTTTTCAAAATAATGACGATGTGCAGACTACATGTATGGGTAGCAGAGAACACACTCCGTACAGAGTGAGGCATACAGTACCAACAGGGGTTTCTCATCAAACAGAAAAGAATGCAAGAAACAACTCCAAACAGCACACACAGAAAGCAACCACCGCAGGTGATGAAGGGGTCTTTGGGAAGTCTCCAGACTTTAACCAACAATTCCTGAAACTCATGGAGAATCAAAATGAAATCTTGGCCAATATTGCGGATGAGTTGAACTTGATAAGACATGCTGTTCTTGATGTTAATGGTCTGACTGCAATTACTTATGTTAAGTAGTATGGATTCGAATGTCAACTATTGAGTGTATAAACCAGTGTAAACACTACATACGATGTACAAGTACCAGGTCTCAATTTCATAGCGCTGCTTAACGATAAGCAAATTTTCATGCTTACTGTCGCAGAAAAACTTGCGAAGGTGCAGGCGTATTTCACAGGTTAGCAGAAAAATTGGGTGGCCATATTGCGCGATTACTATGGATTTGCATTGGGACCTCATTTATTTTTGTGCGGTAAGCACCGTAAGGTTAGCATGCTTTTTCATGTGCTTACGGTTAGCAGCGCCATGAAATGGAAATCGCACAGTAAGCACAAAATCGGCCGCTAAGCAGCGCTATTAAATTGGGCCCTGAACATGCCAGTAAATTGCTGATTTGGAATGCACTGGACACTTTGTCAATGTTTGTGCAAGTACATGTATAACAAACCTACACTGCAACTTGTTTTGACTTAAGTCCCTGCTTTGGGCAGCAATTTGCCAACAACTAATTGCTGGACAATGAAGTTCCCCCATAAACAATTAGACACTACATAATAATAACAATAATAATAACAAATTCTTATAGCACATTTCACAATAACCGTATCAATGCGCTTTACATTAGTGCCCTGGTCATAGGGCCAACAACATCCCTTTTTAATGTTTCTCAGCTCCCTGGGAGTATACAGCCCTGAGCTGCCTGTAAGGCGCTTGTGGCTTTTTCATACACAATATCAACCTCTAGCCTCGCAGGTACCCATTTATACACCTGGGTGAAGAGAAGCAATTATAGTAAAGTGTCTTGCTCAAGGACACAAGTGTCACGACCGGGATTCGAACCCACACTCCGGTGAATCAGCACCAGAACTTGAATTTGATGCTCTTAACCAGTCGGCCATGACACTCTTCATATGTATTTCACTAATCCCAAACAGCTTTGTATTTTGTGATTCCTTCATCATAGCGATTGGAGAAAAGTACACAAAGTAGGCATACATCAGTGAATTCTTACATAATTTGAGACCGGTTTCATAAAATCATGAAATTTAATTGAGGAACAATGATTTTAAATTGGTGTGATGCAATACAAAATTAAATGCAATGGTCATCATTTTTTTACTTCGCCATTTGTTACTCTGTCTCGCTTAAAGGCAGTGGACACTAATGGTAATTGTCAAAGACTAGCCTTCACAGTTGGTGTATCTCAACATATGTATAAAATAACAAACCTGTGTAAATTTGAGCTCAATCGGTCGTCGAACTTGCGAGATAATAAAGAAAGAAAAAACACCCTTGTCACACGAAGTTGTGTGCGTTTAGATGGTTGATTTCGAGACCTCAAGTTCTAAATCTGAGGTCTCGAAATCAAATTTGTGGAAAATTACTTCTTTCTCGAAAACTATGGCACTTCAGAGGGAGCCGTTTCGCACAATGTTTTATATTGAGTAATTGAGTAATTACTTTGAATAATTACTTGAATAATTACTTAACTAATTAAGTAATTAAAGGAAGTAATTAAAGGCAGTGGACACTATTGGTAATTACTCAAAATAGTTATTAGCACGAAACCTTTCTTGGTATAAACAAGTAATGGGTAGAGGTTGGTAGTATAAAGCATTGTGAGAAAGGGCTCCCTCTGAAGTGGAGTAGTTTTCGAGAAAGGAGTAATTATCCTGGAATTTGATTTCGAGACCTCAAATTTAGAACTTGAGGTCTCGAAATCAAGCATCTGAAAGCTCACAACTCCGTGTGACAAGGGTGTTTTTCTTTCATCTTCGCAGCTTCGACGACCAATTGAGCTCAAATTTTCACAGGATTGTTATTTTATGTATATAATGAGATACAGCAAGTGAGAAGACTGGTCTTTGACAATTACCAAGAGTGTCCACTGTCTTTAAGTAATTACTTAAATAATTACTTTGAATAATTATTTTGAGTAACTATTCTGCCTTTAACAAGGTTAACAGTTCAATTTTGTTGAAAGTCTGAGGACCATCCAAAGTTGTAAAGATCGATCGTAACAAGAGTATAGACAGGGGGAAGGGGTATTCAGGTTCGTGAAAATTGTGCTCGAGTAGAATCAATAGAGCAAGCACATCATGTTCATGTAGCAATGTCTATCATTGGCCCCCTGCATCACATATTATTTGTCTTGCTCTGCCACAACAAATTGCACAGCGCCGTAATCCGAAGTCGGCCTTTTTTTTTGACTTGTTGTTTGTGTATTGAGGGCTTTGAACGGTCAGTGCATTAAAAGTAGTCTCCATTAACAGCGGTCCTTTCGCCAAGTTCAAACACCTGAGGATCAGTAGAGATTCTCTCCAAGTGGTCCGGGCTGGTTAGTTCAGTGTTGGAAAGTAATCCTATTTGAAATAGTACTCGTGAAATGACAAGCTACATGTAACTGCAGCCGATTTCACGAAACCCTAGGATTAGGACGAGTAACCCGTCCTAACTTGGGTTCAATGCGTCCTACGTCTTCGAATACAGAACTGAACTCGCCCTAAGTCCTAAGATTAATCCAAAGTTAGGAAGAGTTTGGTGAAATCGATGACTGGTCCTGCTGGAAAAGTTTAAGGGTAGAACTTGATGGATTGGGCTATTGATACACTGTCTTGCACAGGCACGTGTGAACTTATAGACCATGATTTTCATCGTCACCACCACAGTTGGTTTCTTCTCTCCTGTTGGATGACGGTGATGAATGACCTGCAGATATTGTGATTTTCAATGCATCAGGCCTGTGTTGTTTCACTTTTCCTGATACAGGTTTTTTTGATGCAATCTCATTGTTTGACATGTAGTTGTGGGCGTTAAAAAACTTCCGCTGTAAAGCCTGGTTCATACTTTATTCGAATGGGATACATTCGCTGCAAGGGCAGCCCTGTGATGTCTAAATTCGCTTTGAAATCGCAGGAAGTGTGAACTGGGCTTTAGTCTGCCCAAACATATTTGCGTCTACAGACACAATTTGTGGCAACTGCAGTTTCTGTGAATCCCCTGATTCACTTATTAACTCCTTGTGAATCAAGTGGTTTAATCTCCAAAAATAATACAGATATATCAGGACTTTTTGGTTGTACAATCTCAATTAATAACCCTGATGTGTCATGTACAAATCATGTATCCAACAAAGTAATGACTAATTTGACTTCTAAAACAGCCTAGGTGTAGTAAAGTTATTTGTCCTGTATAGTGTGCCTTTTCTGTTGTGTTTTGAACACAAGGGATGAATTTGTCAGTTACTGAAGCACATGCAATGTGGTTTTTATAAAACTACTATCAGTCGGTAACATTACTTACGTAGCATTGTACGTAGCATTCTGTGGTTTATTGTGAATGAATGAAATGTAATTTGTATTTAATTTCTAAACGCTTTGTGTAATTCTATGATAATTTATTTATTGTCAATGTGTGGAAAACAACATGTGGAATTTACAGCAATTTAACTGACTTCATATTAAATAATATGGAATTGATGTAACTAACCAGTTTGTGTTTATTGATCTTATCATTAATAAACTAGTACAACTATAGTTGAGTCTCTATCTTGATGCTAGGAGCAGGCCTGGAATTAGATCTTTGTGGTCATTTGTAAACAATTCCTAACAGCCGTGACACTTGTGTCCTTTAAAGCAAGACACTTTTCGGATGGGACATAAAGCCATTGGTCCCATGTGTTGTGTGACGCATGTAAAAAAAACTCAGTGCACTTATTGAAAAAGAGAAGGGGTTCGCCCCGATGTTCCTGGTTGTAGCTGCTGAATGCGCCGTAGCACCTTGTAGTAGTTAGTGGGAAGCCTAACCCGGTAAGTGCTTGGTGGACAATGAGCATCAGCTTGAAGATGATTTGTTGAGAGATAAGGAGCCAGTGTAGTCGTTTCAGAACAGGATTTTCTAGATAGTACAATTTCAATGCAGCTGTACAAATGTAGGGCTTTAATGGTGATGCAACTATTTGCACCAACAGCATTAACATAAACTGCAAAATATTAATCAGATAAAGATTGGCCTGATCAGTTTTCCTATCGAATGAAGTCAGAAAGTTACACGGTCGGTGCTATCTTGCCATGTATTTTGTTGCACAAAGAATCTTATCAAATTATGTCTTTGCTTTGACTGACAAAATATTATTATATTGACCTTTGTTACTTGGTTGCCACAAATGCTCTTTACCATGGCTTTACTATTTTGAGATACAATGAGTCGTGTAACAATTTGTTTTCTCCAATACATGTAGCTTCCGAGAAGCCACTTCATAGTACCCTATTCCAACACCCTATGTTCGGACAACCCTATGTTCCCAAAACACCTTGTGATTTTCCCCAGGGTTAGGGTTAAGGTTCTAGGTGAAAATACAGAGTTGTCGGAACATACATGTAAGGGTGTCGGAACACTAGAGGTTGTCCCTTCCGTAGTGGTTGAAGGCCTACACTCATTCATAATGGTGTTCCATCGATCTGAGACGGATACATGTATTTATTTGTTTATTACTTTTTCTTTCGGTTCGATGTAAGTTAATTATTTTATGAGAAATTTGCATTTGGGAAATTTGGACACTTGAATAGCATTTGGTTTTCTCTGATGTATCTGTCTTTTCTACATTTTGCGTCAGTGAAAAATGCTCAGAAAAAGAATTTCGTCTGTGATTTGAAAGACGGTGCCATGTAACGCAAAAAAATGTGTAGGCCAATCAATACTTTCAAACTCTTAAACAATCCCAAATGATGGACAAAATGAATGAAATAATCACCCGGATCCTCAAGGACCTGCTTGGGTACCAAAATGTGTAATAAAAACTGTTATTTTTGTTCCTCCTTCCTGATGTAGTGAAGTATATCACTTGAAAAGATTCAGAACATACAACTACTATATAACATTTTGCATAGAAATGTAGCCACAGCGTAGAGTGTACAATTACACATCGTATATTGACAGACAAAGAATGCCATCCAACAGCGGCCATGTACCTCAATGGACACACACACACACCAGCCATTCACAGACCACTCCTCTTAATTTGCATACGTGACCTTTGACCCTTTATGCACTCATGCCTTTCTACCATGCAAATGCTGCCTTTTGTCAATGAGTTAAGTGCACACACACTGCTGATGATATCTTTTGGAGCTGAATGTGGCCATTGGGGTTTTTAATCTCTCTCTGGACTGTGCATGGTGGGGTGAAGGAGGGTCTCTGGAAGCTTGAGCCTGTAAATTCAGAAACATTTTACAGAACTGAGTTTTTGTTCAAGCTGTAAGTTTTGTCAAGGTTTTACTGAAGGCAATAACATTAACACTCGCAGCACATAGTGTATTTTTCACGTCTTAATTTGTAAATTAAGTTAGTAAATTGTCACCATTGATAAAAACCTACCTCCATGATAGTATTTGGTTCAGTATTTAAGGTTTGAGTGTATAGTTTATAAGTCTCAAGATAGAATATATGTTGCTAAAATCATAAAATTTCAAGTTTTCTAATGGCGTCACACTTTACAATGTTTGCTGTGCACATATCAGATACAAATTGCACTGCGCATGTATATTTAGCACCGCTATGTATTGTAGCATCGGTATCCGCAATGGTTAACGCGTACCTTTTTGGTGGCGCCAAATGCGTTTTACCTTGGTGAGTGGTGAGTATGAGTATGATACGACAATGTGAATTAGAAACTTTAAGTGTTAGCACTTTCTGAACAAAATCACACGTGTAGATGTAGCAATGTTCTTGTCCTAAGTTGCGTGAATTCTTCTTCATAATTCGGCATCTTGCCCATAAGTCTAAGAATGCTCAAAGCTAAGTGTCTTGTCCAAGGACACCAGTGCTGCGATCGAGATATCAACCGACATTGTCATGACTGCGTCAGCCACCAGAACTCAAAATCTGTGTGCAAGATTGCTCACCCAAAAACAAACTATCCAAAAAATGGGATACACAGCAGTGTTAAAACACCTGGGGACCATGCAGTCAAACCTCTCCCCAAGTGGTTATGCTGTCTAGTTCAGTGTTGAAAAGAATTCCCATAAAATGAAACATATGGACTGTTCTGACATAGACTAAAGTGAAATGTGGGGCAGTCACTAAAAAGTTGTGGACGAACGCTGCACTGAATGTTATTGATCTTAATTTTTATGGGATTTTGGAAGGGTTCAGACTAGCTGCCATCAATCCCACTTTAGGTGCTTTTAATTATCTAGTATTAATTACATTATGATTTACTTAGTTTTTTTTATTTATTAATAAGGTTGTCATAGCGCTCGCAAGAATAAGGCTATGATTCCAATGAAGAACAATAATTTGCAACCACGAATGCAGAGTTGGCATAAAGTTAGTCTAAAACGCATACAAACTCTGGCAGTGGGTTTAAGTCCCACAGTTGTGACACCCATGTCCCTATTGCTTCGTCCTTCGGATGGGACCATTCCTGTGTGTTGTGAGTGCACAAAAAAGAACCCAGTGCACTTATTGTTAAGAGAAGAGGCTCGCCGAGGTGTTCTTGGTTTGATTGGCAGCATGTACACTTCTCTTAACACTCGTGCATGGCATCACTATCGTGTGCCAATTGCCTCATTTTGGGTTAGAATGGTATGAATATTAAGAGAGGTATTGCGCCACAGCTCCTTGTAATTCATTACATACATTGTGTAGTGCTTCGTAAATGAATTATGTCTCACACTTAAGGGACCTCACGGTGATGCGCTATAAGAATGGTTAATTATAATTATGTTTCTCTAATGATTCTCAATCTAATTTTCTTGTTTTCCAGAGATGCGCGTTTGCATGTAGGATGCCTTCATGATTGTCCCTTGCCTCATCTAGCCCTTCATTCTCATCAAGATGAACAGTAAAGTAAGCACAGCAAGCCCAATCACACCCAAGGCAACAACAACCATTGCCAAGGGTGTGGCATCACCCAAAGCTCGACCAGCATCAACTGGAGCGAGCAAGTCACCATCAAGATTCACCTCTGGCCAATCCATGTCTGGGAAATTCTTCTCCGCTAACTCGCCATCCAGCAAGCATCTTCCCATCATGTCATCACCAAGGAAGTCCATCTTCAGCAAAGCGGTCGGTCAGTCGGGCGCCATGAAGCTTGGGTCTGGCCTGTCACACAACAAGACATACTTTGGGAAATCATCTGGCTTGGGTCAGTTTGATCTTCCGTTGGCCCTACGCAAGAAACGTAGACCAAATGCAGGGTGAGAATTATTCTTGTTAATAATCATTTAAAACAGGTTAAAGCCCGGTTCATTTTGACGCCACATGGCTGTTTTTGCAGCAAATGTTTCGTAGGAGTTGAGCACATTTCAACTGATGCGGATTATGTGTTGCGAATTTGTGACTTCAAAATTCGTATCGCATTTGTGTTCACAGGAAGTATGAACCGAGCTTCAGGCTACTGTTGTTATGACTTCAGTCCACAATTACTAATCTCAAATATTTTGCTTATCCTTAAATGCCAAGAGTTCCTTAAAACCTAGAGAATAAATCCCAACAGAATGTACAGGGCCCAACTTTTAAAAAGATTGTTTTTAAAAGTAAAAAAAAAAATTGTTAATTTTTAACATTTTAAAAATGTCCATTTATATAGAAAGTACTTAAAGTTCTTTTTGGCTGGTAAAATTTCAACCAAAGGCATGAAAGGTAAGTTATTTCTCTGGCCATGTCTTGATAGCAAATTATGCTTTCCAGCTTAATTATGTACTGTAAGCTACAGTGACCTGCATAATACCGGTATTTGCTCAAGCTTTATTTTATTTGTATAAAAGTGTTTATATAGGGCCCTAAGTATAGCACTCTGAAAGATGGTGGTTCACAAAAATCTTGTTTTTCGAACACTTGACTAGAAAAAGTGATTAAATAAAATGTTTTGATTTCAAACTGCACAATCCATGGCTTAACTTACAGGACACAATTGTCTTCCAACAAACACTTCATCCAGCAGATGCAACTGCAATGTATCAAAGAGGTGTTTCAATTCGAACAATTTTTGGGGGTATGTTTAGCACTTCTGACTGAAGCGTTGGGATTCACTTCTGAAGTGTCGACAAAATGTACATGTATGCTGACTTTTTAGGGGTAAAATGGTCCACCTGTTTCTGTGAGCAAGGGGGCCCATCATGTATGTAAAGTAATTATTCCCAATACGCCCCCCCCCCATGTCACAGTTCTAAGCAGATGAGTGATGCAACAATCTCCATTGATGAATAAGTGTGCACCTAGATGCTACATGTAGATGCAACGTCAAGTTCTTTCAGATCGTTTCAATGTGAAATACACTTTGTTTAAATGCTTAAAATTCTGCTATACCTATCAGGTTTACATTGGGCCGGACATGATGACGTGCATGTACTGTACATGTGTATACCTTTTCTGGTAATATTTTTTTTGTGTTGTAATCGAGTACATTAGGTCTATATGTACAGGAGTATAGGCATACAGTGTACATGTTGTTTTATATGTACAAAGTATTTGTTGGTTGTTTATGCCTACCCATCAATGTACTAAATTTTGTGCTGTAAATGTGGTTGGCTGCTGCTCTTGACTTTTTGTCTGAGATCGTTTAGGCCTACATAATTGAATTTAAAAAAAAAAAATTGTCTGTGACCTCTCACTGTTGCCACGTCTGGGGCTCGCTCTTGATATGGCTAAGATCTCATAATGACACTCTAACAGTCAAAGTTTAAGCTCCATATTTATGCTGATGTCACACTCATAATTTCTAGAAATGTTGTGTTGGGTTGCTGTTTTTAAAGCTACTGTGGTTGCAGCCTAAAGCCCGGTTCATACTTCCTGCGAATGCGAAGCGAATTTGACGTTAATTTGACATCACCCTCCTTTCGCAGCGATATTCGCAAGTGAGTTGAGCAAAGTTGAACTGCTGCAAAATATTCGTTGCGAATTTGTGACGTCAACATTCGTATCGCATTCGCATTCGCAGGAAGTATGAAAAGGCTTTATGGTTACAGCAAGACATGTGATGTACTGTACTTTTTACCTACATACTTGCACTGATGTGTTTAAATAGAGAAAACAGACATGAGCTAAAAAGGGATAATATTATAGCAATCTGATTCATACGCTCAAAAGATTATTTTACAAACTTCAATGTCTCGTTGTAACACTGGTCCAAGGCGTACAATGGGCACACAATTTCGTTGGTTTTGGTTGCTTTGGTTTTTGATGCATGGTGTTGAACATGTGGTCCTATAGGCTTTGTGTGTAAATTCATCATCTGCAGAGTCAGTGAGTGGTTTTTGTTTCTTTTGCTGGCCCCAACTGTTAATGATGGAAGTTATATGCATGCAGTAATTAACTAACTAAAGTAGACATTGAGAGTTTGTGAACAAACTCTAGGTTTTTGGTTTCCGGGAGTAAAAGTCTGGTGTAAAAAAACAAATATTTCATCTTGCTTTGTTCTCAAGGTTTGTAATTGTAAATGATGGAAGTTATATGCATGCAGTAATTAACTATAGAGCAAGGAATTAACCATTAGAGGAATTAACTAACTAAATTTATAGTGTTTGCAAAATGTATGATTTACACACTTGTTCCTGGCATGTTCTAAGCTCTAAGACTGTGCCTGTCAATGCTATATATGCATGCCCCATCATATCTTCCCATACTGTGTACATTCATTGCCTGACTGTCTGCAGCTCTATAGCCATCGCCAGCAATGCCTGCCTGTGGAATTTCACCCACTTCCTTAGCTGCTACAGTCACAGCCAACCACACAAAGGATCACTAGTCATGTGACCACATTGGAGAATGATTGACAGGTTTAACCTCGCCTTCCACACACTCACTGTTGTTGGCGTGACCTTATGCATTATGCAAACAACTGCAGTTGATCTATTTTCATGGATGGGCATTTGCCATCACAGTCAGGAAGTTGGAGTGCTGCAAGTGGCTGCTGTGAGGAAGACTGCTTGACTCGTAGTCTCCATGTTGGATTCCAATAAAAAGGCTTGCTGTCTCCATCTTGGAGACTTAAGTTGTGTTAATTGTACACGGTTTGCGTGAAGTGATGAGTATGGTACTACCATTATACAGTTTTTATTCATTACAATTGTTTTTACACAGTTAACCAGAAAGATTGTGTATTGTACTTTCATGGCAGTACACTTTGACAGGCCAACTACCTCCATGCTATAACTTGTAGTAGCATTCCTCTACATGTATAATATGCTTAGCAAGGCAAAATAATAAAAACTTGTTCGACAAGTTTTGGGGGGTTGGTGGTTTTGCTAATCCGACATTCTCTCTCTTCATGAGGAAGTCTAGGCACTAACTTTTTTTCCCTCTGCTATTCCAGTTCAGAAATAAGCATGATTTGGGTATGGGTTGTTGTTTTGAACATTCTGTTTTGATGGTAGTCTGGAGGTGGTTAATTATAGGTCTCCAGTGTCAATCCATATCTTTGTGTTATGCATCAGGCACCAGCAAGCTGTTGGGAATGACAAACCACTACATTTTGGATCCCTACTGTCCGACTGTGTAGGCCTATGGTGTGATTCGGTTTAGATTTTATTGTATTCATGACATAGGCCCTATCCATACACCAGGCTTTGTGACAGGCTAGATCTGCATACATTCGTACCTATACACTGTCTGTTGAACAGCATTTTTTTTCACCTTGAATGGTCATTAATTGGGGTCACTCTGCCTCCATGGTGGTCACACTGCACAATTTGTGTACTTGCATGGTCTTTGATAGGCCTACATGTGATATGTGCCTGTCATTTTGAGGGATACTTACATCCAGTGTCCTTTTGCCCTTTAGGCATCTCACTACATTTGTACAACAGGTGCATACTATATGTTTATGTACGTACATGACACTTATGTTTGTTATGGACCATCAGCAGGTGTTTGCTGACATTATGAGTAATCAAAATCTCAGTGCGAACAGTTCTGGACACAGCTGGCCTACAGGTCTATTTAACATGAACATTCATCATGAATTTTGAATTTTGGTAGGCAAGAAAATTCTGACTTCCCTAAAAGTATTGGTAATACATGTATACTGATCCCTCATTGATGTAAAGATTACGGTAATGGTAACTCTGTGTTTATGGCTAGTCTGTCATTTGCAGAATGACATGTAGCCCCAAATTATAATAATAACAATATCGAAGTCTTATATAGCGCACGTATCTACCAAACAAGGTACTCAAGGCGCTGAGTATATACAAACTTTCAGAAAGATAGGTTATTGCAGTGATGAATTCTGAGACCCAGTTATTTAGCACCTTATAAGGGTTTACAAGGTGCTACGGCGCATTAAGCAGCCACAACCAGGAACACCGGGGCGAACCCCTTCTCTTTTCGATAAGTGCACTTGGTTCTTTTACATGCGTTACACAACACATGGGACCAACGGCTTTACGTCCCATCCGAAGGAAATACTCTAATAAACCCATGAGGTATATGTATGACACAAAAGCATTTGAGCGTACCGCTAAAAAAAAACTCAACATGTTAGTTTTCACTGTGTACAAGCTTGCGCTGTGGTGATCACGCAAGTGATGAAATGTTTGTCTGACAGCGGGGTATTTTGAGCAGAGTCGACTTCACGAGTGCATTTTGTCAAAACACGATTGTGAATATAGCTTTTACAACTAAAAGGGCTACGATCTTCTAGTCTTCATGCTTTATACACGAACATTATGAGGACATCCCATTTACAGTTTTCATCTATTTGATTTGAAAGTGTGTTTATGTCATCCTTTATAAGGAGTGGAGGCTATAGGTGGGGGGTATTGTGCAAAACATGCCAATGGAATCATTGAACTGAGAGAAAACTGTCATTACTGGCTATAGGCCTAAATCAGTGAATTGCTTCTACATTATACAATCCCTATGACATACAGCACTGTGTTAATGGCATACTCAATGTCACAACGGTTGTGTAAAATTCAATGCATTTCAGTTATTTGCATATGTATCTGTACAGTGTAAACCCAGGCTTTACAGTTTGTTCATTGCAATGAGTATAATGTGCATTGAGATTTTGGACATATATACATTTATATGATCTCAAATGTTTTGCTGGTAACAACTTCTGTGATTGTGTTGGGATGTTATGAATGTAGTGCTTACAAGTGAAAGATTCTGATGAGCTATGCTATAAAGCAACATGAATTTGCTAAGCACTATTTTTACTGCTTCCTGTTTTTGTGATCAGGTCTTGGTCTAGATTATCCTTGAGTACCCCATGGTTTGCTCTTTGCTTTTCCAGTAATAATAATAACAATAATAATAATAACTACAACATTCGAGCGCTAACTACGGAAGTTTCTAAGCGCAATAACCAGATTGACAAGTTAGATACCATGTAGTAATGAAGTAATGGGAGTAAGGGTTTTTGGAATCTATAAATTATTTTCAAGATACTTTGCTATAATATGATTGTATTTGTGATGAGCTGTAGACCTTGCATTACACACTATATGACTTCCTAACCATGGTTTATTTCTATATCAACAGGATGAAGCGTGAGCCGGATATTGACATGGACAAGATCCAGCATGCTACAAATAAACCACCACAAAAAGGTAATATTTTTCTCCTGAAGACGATCAGAGAATACGCTTCTTTTCAAAACCACCCCAACTCATTGAGAGATAACCATTATATAGTGTAACCGAAAACTTTTGCATAAGGTAATATTGGTCATTCAGTTCCTACTTGGGGTCGTTAGTTGATGTCAATTACTGGCAACAAATCTTTAGTATAAGCTTAAAAGGTTGGGCTCCTTAAACTTCCTGAGAAATTCCATTATGGAATGAACTGCGCTGCTAAAAATGGTATTTTTGACATATATAAGAAACCAATCTCATTTCAAGAAATCATTTCTTGTGCCACTCCCGATAGAAAGATTTTCTACGAAGATTATTAGGAGGGTCAAAAACAAAGTTTTCCTGAAAGAAGATTTGTTTCTTATTTCAAGAAGACCCGTTTTTAAGACGGTGTGGTATCACTGGTTTTCAGTTGTCATTGAAACTTAGGTTTGCTCCTCGATTTCCATAATAGGGTTTTAAAGATTGTTCCCTCGGTTTGACCACGCCATTAGGTCGGTGTATGTAAACAGATTTGGCTTTTATTTCATGTGTATTTTGTATGTACATTGTAATAACCCCGCATCAAAAATATTCCCATTTTCAAACTGTTTCGGTTTCAACATAACCTGATGGGTCTCGGAGGCAATAGAGGCCATTGTCTCGATGCCCCCTGGTCATTGCTGGGGGCCCTTGAAATGCCCCAGTAGAAAGTTACAATTTTCTCATGTACACCCGTTCCCTACCTAGAAGAAAACACCTTGGTGCCCTTGCCCTTTCAAAAACGAATCATGCTGGCCTTTTGTATTCATAAGTAGTCTAAATCTACATTTCATACAGATGGAAAGATGCCTCAGAAGCGGAAGTTAAGCCATTCCAGTCCCAACAGTAGCAAGGTGAATGTCAAACACAAAGAAGATTACGTCCCTCCATCCAGCAAGAAAAGAAAGATCAATCGCTCAAATCGAGACCAGGTAAGAACTGTAGCTTAGACAATCTCTGGTCCAGCATGGAAACCGTGCCATGAAACCTGTACTGTAACTGACAGCAAAAAATCAAGTTGAAGATTACTAAATGTTTTTTTCAAACAAATTTTTGTTTGGTCTATTCCAAATTCAACACAAACGAACAGGAAGAATACTAGTCAGAAAAGGTTTGTTTAGCTTGTTTAGCTGTTTGGATGCTTCAGCCCAATGGATTTTCTTGCGAACCCCCTGGGTATACCACAAAACCTCTACGGAAAAATGTTGACCCAAAACCCTTGTTGCACAAATTTGTGTGCTTTCAGTTGTCTAAAAAAATAAATTTTTATGTATATTTTTTTCTCATAATTTTTTTTTTTCCTTCAATATTTTGTTTAATCCCGTAATAAGCTTGGCAACAGTAATGTACAACTACAATAATGTGAGATAAGCCTATAGTAACTTGATTAATGGGGTGCCCCAATTCGACCAGCGTAAATGCACAACGTCCGCATGTTTGATGTACACGATCATTCTTACAACATGTAGGGATTCAGCTCTTTTTTTTTAAGGGTGCACCGGCCTGAAATTACCTCTTTCTATCTATGTTACTTCAAAGGGAGCCATTTATCACAATGTTTTATACTATCAACAGCTCCATGTTGGCTCGGTAGCAAGTAAGTTTTATGCTAACAGTTATTTTGAGTAATGATTACTCAAAATAACTGTTAGCATAAAACGTGCCTTTAATTTTGGGTGTCGTGGCCGAGAGGATAAGAGTACCAAATTCAAGCTCTGGTGATTCTGTTCAGCAGAGTGTGGGTTCGAATCCCGGTTGTGTCCCTGAGCAAGACACTTCACTATAAGTGCTTCTCTCCACCCAGGGGTAAATGGGTACCTGTGAGGGCAGAGATGGTTCTTGTGATTGATTTAGCCGAGTAGCGCAATCGTTGCACAAGGCTGTATACTCCCCAGGGAGCTGAGATGGTTTAAGGAATGATTTAAGGCCCAGTGACCAGGGGTAAAAATGTTGGAGTGTCACTGCGTGACGGACCTGAGCGCTAGAACCCAATATTATTATTAATGACTATGTTCTTTATGTGGTTTCTAACCGGCAGGATTCAAGGAATGACTTTTATTGCTGGGTTTGCCATAAGGAAGGTTCGGTCATTTGCTGTGAGCTTTGCCCTAGGGTGTATCATCCTAAATGTGCTAAGCTAGAAGGGGATCCATATGGGGATTGGTTCTGTCCTGAGTGTGCGGTAAGTGCTTTTAAGCAGTACACGTAGTATGAAACTTCAGAACCTTAATAACTAATAAGGGAATCAATGTGTGGTGAAGAGGTTTTCAACTAGTGGTTTAATCCCAACGAGGCCTGGTTCTTGATAATTTTACCAAGACGAAGTCAAGGTAAATTATCAAGAACCAGGCCTCGGCGGGTTTATACTACTAGTTGAAACCGGTTAAACACACTTTGATTCCCATTCATAAATAACTTTTCGGTCAAAAACATCATCACTTTCTGGTCAAAAAGAAAAATATATGCAAAAATTATAATTGTTCAATGATTTGTTTCAACACAACACCCCTCCAGCTATGAAATGGTAAAGCCCTCCGCCGCCCTCGGGTAAACAACTCTTAATAAGGGATTGCTGTGCGCGTCGCGCGTATCGCGTTATCTGCCACAACTGTTTCAGCAGTTGCTCTCGACCAATAGGAATGAAGAAACTGTCTTAAAAGAACAGGTGCAAGGTCGCGTGTCACGCCCAAGAATTAACACTGTTTACTGGTCATAAACAAAGGTTTATACACACCCACGTGACGTGCTCTCCACCAATAGGAATAGCGAAACTGTCTGAGGTATTTATGAATGCTTGTTTAATATAATGTGCAGTTGTTAGCCTGAACATACCTGCATGCTGTACTTAATGCAGGAGAACAACAACTTAGCAGCAATTTACAGGTTTTACATTTTTGCAATGGCTAGTTTCATTTAGTCAAGCTATGGTTTTAGTCAAAAGGACTTACAAATTTGTACGGCAAGTTAAGAATTGCTCCTAAGGATTACAGGAGTTTAGATGAAATCACACACACATTAGAACCTGGAGTAGGGAAAACCTCAGTATGCACAGATGACTTGTTGACTTAAATGTCTTAACAATAGTTTAGTGGTTAAACTATGTTTAGTGGTTACTTACTGTAGATTTGTGTAGTATGATACTTCAACTTTTTAATATCAATCTTCTATTTTGCAGAGAGCAACCAATGCTGAGTGTATTGACTCACAGTCAAAAGCCATGGCATCGCTCACATTAGACCAACTGGCTAAACTCCTACTCTTTGCTCTCAAGAGAATGAGACACTCAGGGGTAAGTAGGACTCAGCAAATTAATATTCAAGATGATATACCAGTGAACGTTCAAAATTATGATTGTCTTAAACTATTTATAGTTCAAATAATAATAGTGACATCAGGATGTGGGTTTGCATGCCTGTCAAGACATTTGTGTCCTTGGGCTAGACACTTAAACTGTAATTGCTTCTCTTCACCCAGGGGTAAATGGGTACCTGTGAGGGCAGATATGGTTCTTGATTTAATTTGGTGTGCTACATAGTTTGCAGAACAGGCCGTTAACTCCCGAGCGCATAAGAAATCTGTTTTATTCTGTTATAAGTTCCTAGGAGCCGCTCGGGCAGTGTGCTTGTTCCCACATTATATCCACAGTTTCCTTATTAATCAGCCATTTTTATTCAATAAACCCTAGTGCTAACTGCAAACATCGAGGAGGTACTGCCAAACAGTTTAACTAAAATGATTAACTACAAGAATTACTAAGTTATTATAATTATTATTATTATTTATTCGGCATAAAAACACAAACAAAATCAAAACAAAATTAAGTAAAGAATATTGTAGCAATATGTTGATATCATTAAATCATAGATGATACTTTAATTGGCTGAAAAAGAATTCATATTATTTGATAAACAAAATTTATGCAATTATCACAACCTAAATGTTGTTGTTGTTGTTGTTGTTTGTTCAGGCTGAGCCTTTCTTGAAGCCAGTCAACCTGCAACAGAATCCTGGCTATGAGGAGTTTGTGTTCAATCCAATGGATCTATCAACACTTGAGAAGGTTGGACTCATTATTAGTGTGTGACTAATCCTACTATGGACTTGCCATAAGGCATAAAAAAAACTTTTTATTGCCCTTTTGGCTAAAAAAATCAGGAGGGTCGGTCGGTCGTTTTTTTTTTTTTTTTTTTTTCAATAGGGCCTACGTCAGAGGAGAACAAAAAAATCCACACATTTTTGGACTATCTTATCCCCGTGATGTTCCCTCTTTTTGCCAACCAAAATGTTAGTGCGCACGCGCTGTGTGCATTTTACATATGGGAAGGGTCTATTAGCGCCCATAACAAGATGAATAGGAAATGAGGAGAAATGCTCAGATTTAGATATGAGAGGAACAATTTTATAGGGCAAAACATAAGCAAGTAGGGAGGGCCTGAAAAACCCAATCCAGATTCAAGGCTCTTATCCGAGTAGGGATTCGAACTGGGATCCGAAGAGGTGAAAGGCAGGGAAAGAAAGCACTGAGCCAACGTGATTCCCTGATACAGTCATGCAACATAATGGTTTGATCATTTTGGTTTTACCCATACACACCGAGGTGTGTTAGCACTTTATACTCAGATCTTTCTCGAGATCTGTGAAAAAAATCACAGGCATTTTACTCGGGTGGGATTCGAACCCATGACCCTTGCAATTCTAGAGCGGTGTCATACCAAATAATGGTTTGGTTGGGAGGCTATACTAAGGCATGCTCTATGGGTTATAATATAGAGATTGTTCATATACTATTGTATTTGCAGAGCATCAAGAAGCGCATGTATGGGAGTACAGAAGCATTTCTCTTGGATGCAAAGTGGATCCTGCATAACTGCATTGTGTTCAATGGATGTAAGTTAATATTAAAGGACTATGTACTTTTTCCTAACACAAAACACAATGTCCACAGAATTACATTAAACTTACACAGTTTGAAGATTATGATAGTAGAAAGCTTCCCTTGAAATTGTACTTACTGAGGTGCTGTAGTTTTTGAGAAATGACTAAAACAAGTAATTTTCGTCTCAGTTTTAGCATGTAAAAGCTTATTAGCCAGTTATGCTATGGTTTTGGTATAATATCATAACTGGTTAATGGGATTTTACATGCTAATATAAGACGAAAATTATTGTGTGACCTGATTTACTCATTTCTAAAAAACTACACACCCTCAGTTAGTAGTATTTGAAGGGAAGCTTCAACTATCATTATCTTCAAACCCTGTAAGTTTAATGTAAATCTGTGGAAATTTTGAAAAAGTACCCGAATCCTTTAAAAGGACTGTGTCATCATAAGCAAAGCTAGCATGTGGCTGTACAAGGAATTATAAACTTTGGATCACTTTAATAGTGAAGATGAGCAGAGTACATGTATACTGTTGTCAGATACGTCGAGACTTCATCGGCGCTTTTCAGAGCCATCACTTCACAAAAGAGATTTTCACATGGTTGTACCCGCAAGTTCACTATTTATTTATATTTTTTTATATTTATCCACACCATGCAAAGCTTCAAACAATACTCTTTTTAGTCTGGTAATTCTTGTGGAATTGTAGCCAATAAATTCACACTCTTTGCAAAGGGGCTGCCATTACTGGATAAACATTTTATTTACTGTCCCTTGGAATGCAGCTCATGATATGACTTTTGACATTAGCTGTATGCAAATTATACAGAACTAAACATTTATGAGCTGAAATAAGTAAATATTTTGGTTATTTTTTTTATAATAAACAGCGCATCACAAGCTTACAAATAGTGCACGAATGATCATCAAGATATGTGAATATGAGGTAAGTTGACTGTAGTGTAATACACATTGCAGTTGTTTTCTTAAGTTACAAGTAACAAGTGTGAGCTAGAGGTCAAAGGTCAGGTTGTTCATTTGCCACTTGTTTGCTCCGAGTGAACAAATCTTTGTGTTTCATCACCGATTAATCTCCAAGATGGTGGCTGAATGATGACAATGCATAATCAAACTAAACATTGGGATACCTATGGGTAAAACCAGATTCACAGTTTTCACGGTTTTGTTTATATATTTTTGCAATTTTCTTTAAAAAAATTAATTATTCAAACACACAAGCCTGTTG
Source organism: Asterias rubens (assembly GCF_902459465.1). NCBI lineage: Eukaryota > Metazoa > Echinodermata > Asteroidea > Forcipulatida > Asteriidae > Asterias > Asterias rubens. The sequence goes on from NC_047077.1 coordinate 6,098,022, forward strand.
AAAAATAGTCATGTATTAATTTGAAATGTGATTACAGTCTATGGTGTTTTTATTTCATTTTAGGTGAAGGAGATAGAGATATGTCCAGATTGCTATTTGTCAGCTTGTCTGAAACGAGACAAATGGTTCTGTGAAGTCTGTGTAAGTAAAATGTAATAATAGTACTTGATTTATAGACTGACTTATCAAGCCTCAGAGTGCTTTACAGTTAAACAAGGACGATGTGTGACTTCCTGCTTGCACGATTTATACAAAGCTCAATGGAAGAAAGCAAAAATAAACTATATTTTTAGGAGATTGCTCTGTCTAATTTTTATCAAATTTTGATATGAAAGGGGGCACATTTTAAAACTTATTCAGCTATTAATTTCCACATCTGGATTTATAAGGAAATTATGACACAAAATGTAAGTTTTTCAATATGACCTTTGCAGTATCTTGCCTGGTTAAAAGGCCAAAGAATGTACAAGGTCACGCTTATTGTAAACAAAGTTCCCATGGTCTAGCTGACATCGTTATTACATTTTAGAACTGAAACAGTGTATTCAGTATTTCTGACTAAAAGCAAATCGTTCTTGAAATCGTTCTTGTAATGATTTTCTATATTAATGTGTTGTTTGTATGCAGCGAGATCCCCATAAGCTTGTATGGGCAAGGCTGCAGGGTTTCCCATTCTGGCCATCCAAGGTCATCAGAGAGAAAGATGGTCAACTGGATGTCCGCTTCTTTGGGCAGCATGATAGGTAAATACTGCCCTCTATATTCTCCTTAGCTTTGTTCAGTGAGTAAGTCAACCATTTTGAACCAATCAACTGCATTCGTTATGAAAAATGGGAAAAATGCACATCACTAAACACATGTTTCTCTTATTTTTGAGGGTCACCTGCAAGTTTTTTCACTAGCACATATGTAACAATGCACACAATATTCAATGCGTAAAAACAATACATGGGAGTGAAGTTCACAAACTTGCTTTTTTGGACGGTCTTATCCTGTTCGTTCTGCCCTTTTATAATGTTTTTTTCATCCACAAATTTTCATGGATCCGCTATTTGAGGATCGGTTTTATATAACTTCTTTTGCAATGGAATCTTTTGTTGAGTTTGTGGCATACAAGATCTGCAAAGAGTTCCCAATATTTATCTGTTGTTGATTGTTATAGTGTACCCATGGCTGGGCACATTGGAATTTTCACCTCTGTTTTTTGACCATTCATCAATAAACTCTTGTATGCTTCACCTCTCATTATCTATTTGCATCTAACAGAGCGTGGATACTTCACTTCTATTAATTTTGGTTGTTACCCATACACCGGTGTGTTAGCACTGTATACCCAGTACTTTCCCGAGTCCTGTGAACAAATATCACAGGCATATTACTCGGGTGGGATTCGAACCCACGACCTTTGCAATTCTAGAGCAGTGTCTTACCAACTAGACCACCAAGATTGCCCGGTAGCTAGAGGCAGTTCGAATCCTATGTTTTGGCAGTGGGTACCCAACGATATAATAGATATTAAAAATGCAACGGGATGAAGAATATTAATTTGGTTTTTACCCATACACCGATACTTCACTTCTGTTCTTTGACCATTCAGCAACAGACTCTTGTATGCTTCACCTCTCATTATCTATTTGCATCTAACAGAGCGTGGGTACCTGTCTCCAGCTGCTACATGTATTCAAGTGAGATTCCCTGCCATTCCAAGAAGAAGACTACAGGTCTGAACAGCTCAGTAGCAGAGATGGAGCTCCACATCCAGAATCTGCAGAGGACGTTCGGCAAAGATTGCTTCAAGTATGCACCCAACCGAACACCGTTTGGTACATTGGACTGTCTGATCATCAACCCAGGAGACAGACCGAAGTGGCAGGGAAGCAGAATGGCGATGGGTTCATTCCTGAATGGCATGCATGATAGAAGCAGTCCGAAACCTGAGGAGAAGGCATCTGCTGTAGAGATTAAGACAGAACCGGTCGATGTGGAGTCGTTGCAGGAGGAGAATGCAGCTGCAGAGAAAAGCTTGGAGGATTCACTCAATGTTAGACCAGAGTCTCAAACAGTACTAGACAAAGACACAAATGATGCTGTGCCAAAAGGGAAACCTCAAGATAAAGCTAATGGAAAGTCTTCGACGGTATCAGAAAATAACAACAGTGCCGAGAAGGATAATAACTCTGGGTCCACCAACTCAACAATGTCATCAAACTCTAAATACAACACTATTATTAGCCCAGTCAAACGACAGGTATTTACAGTTGCACGAAAACGAATGGGTAGTGCAAATGATAACACTTCATCAAACAGAACCAATGCTGACGAATCGGATGATCTGTCTAGAAGTCCACCTCCTCGAGAGATGTCGCCAGATGTCGATCAGGATAGGAGTGATAACAGTGAAGCATCGTCACCAAGTAAAGCACCAGTGGGTGTATTTGAAGTAAGTGATGAGAGCTTAGATGTGGATCCCGACATGGCAGCCCAATCGCCCTCTGTTCAGCTCCTTGGTAAGTCCCATGCTTCACAGAATGAGTTCAGCAGGAGTCTTGCCATCAAATTAAACAAGGTTAGCCCACGATCATTGGGGAAAATGGGAAACTTGAGAGCAAAGCGAGGTGAAGAGCTGGATGAGGCAGACCTTGACGGAGTTACTCCTTTAAGAGACTCCAAGAGACATCCAGAGATTCCTGAACAATCAGAAACATCAGATGACTTAGATACACCTGGTGAGACGAGTAAAGTAAACAAATCATCGGGCAATATAGTAAAGTCAGTATCACCTACTGATGAGATAGTTGATAATAATACTGCAGGAAGCTCTGCCAAAAGTAAGATGGCAGAGTCTCCAGAGAAGTTAGATGCTAGTGAAGATACACCAAGTACCTCACAGTCCACGACACCTAAAGATAAGTTCCACATCAAGTTAGGTAAGACTATTGAGACCATGAAAGCTTCCTTAGGGATTGAGAGATTACACAGTGTGGAGAAGGATGCCTCGGATTCAGAGTCGTCCGACTCTGAGTCAGAGTCAAGTGAGGCTGATCACTCTGAGGAATCCGATATGGAGGTCGACAATAATGCTTCCAACAAGATCAATTCAACTGAAAAAGGATCAAGCAAAACATCTCAACCGAATGGAGACAATGACCAAGCAACACAAGAGTCCACTGATTCTACCTCCAAAGATACTTCCAGTAAAACAGCAGATACAAATGACAGAAGCTCAAAAACTCAAGCGTCAAATTCTTCTGTGGGTGAAATTATGAAGGAATCACCACACATTTCAAAACCTGGAATATCAAAGAAAGACACCATCAAAGCTCCTAGAACAGTTATTACGAAGAGGTCCAATGATTCCGATATTGATCTTGCTATGAGCTGCCATTCTGAAATGTCCGACTCTGATGCCGGTGATCTTGTTATCGATGAAACCGATACAGAACAAAGGTCTCTTAATTCTGCAACAAACAAAACCAAAGAATCTGGTAAAAGCGAGCAGCACAGTGAGACACACATTCACGATGATTATCAAGCACCAATGGACATGGACGACGTTATTCTTGTCTCAAATCCCTTTGTAAAAAAAGATCAACCAGACACGAGACAGACCACAAAAGAGGTGATCGTACATGAACAAGAGCCACATAGCAATACCACCGATGATACTGAGACTCCTAAAGCCAGTCCATCAACTACCAACCCACCTCCGTCAGATAAACAAATAAGGACTGTCGTTACGGTTAAAAGCACATCAAATGCACATCCCAAACCACTCATACCTTCTAAGGACCAAGAACGGCCCCCTGAGGCGACACATTCCTCATTTCCAAGCATTGTTGAATCATTGAAAGCAAAGAAGAGGGAAACCAGTGAAACAGTTCAACCTCAAAAGAGTGAACCTCAAAAGAGTGAACCTCAAAAGAGTGAACCTCAAAAGAGTGAACCTCAAAAAAGTGCTGAGAGTACATTGCCCAAAAAGACTGCTGTAGTTGTTGCTGACAAGGATGCTGTAAAGGAAACTGACACCGACAAATGTAGCAACTTCTATGACAAGTATATTGCAAAGGTAACATAAACAATTTTGTTCTTTTAGCTAACAACTTTTAAAAGATCTTTTTATATCAAAATAGTATTCTCATTTAACACTACATTTGGCAACTTGGGTTTGATGTTGCTGTGTGAGAAAATTGAGTAGGCACTTATCTTGATTCCCGGAACCTCGGCCGTGAGACACAGCCGCAAGTCGGCAACGGTACGTTGAAATCTTGGAATGCTGAAACTTGCCTCTCATTGAGCGAAATATAATGATGCACAATGGCGGCATTACAAGGAAAACATTTGGTTAGAAACCTGCAGCAGGGCAAACCGTTTGCACGTTCAAACGCGTACTTCACCAAAGCATGCAGCACACAACATTCCCGGTTTGATTTCTACGACACAGGCACGCACATCAACCTCTACCCTTGCATGTACACATTTATACCCCTGGGTGAAGAGAAGCAATTATAGTAACGTATCTTGCTCAAGAACACAAGTGTCACGACAGGGACCCGAACCCACAGTTATTCCTCAGCATCTCAGCCAATAAAAAATGCCCACATTATACATGTATAGCTATCATGTGCCCTAGCTTGCAATCAAAATGGCGAGGTTTATTACAAGAGGGCGCTGTTTCAGCCAATAATGTAGCGGCTATCAGGAAAACCGAAAGCAATGATCAAAGATTTGGAACAAAGTCTAACACTCGGATGACTTAAATAACCACCAGAACATGAATTTGATGCTCTTAACCACTCGGCCATGACAACCTACTTTACCTTTAATTTATGGTAACCTATTGCTTGGTATTTAGGTATCCACAGCTGTTGAAGGCGTATTAAATGACTTCACTAAAGACATGAAAGATGGGATGCTATTAAAGGATGCTAAGAGTGAGATTGAGGATCTTAAGATGGAGGTACAGAGACTTAAATGGGTACAGGAGCAGGAGAACACAGAATACAAACAGATCATGGGTAAGAAGACGTTCTTTGTAAGAAAAGTTTCCCGTAGAAATTGTTTTGGACTTACAGCTTAAAGGAACACGCTGCTGAGTTGGTCTATAAAAAGTGTTTATAACTGTTTGTTATACAATGCATATGGTTGGAAAGATGTGGTAAAAGTAGAAAACAATGATCCACACAAATTTGCCTCGAAATTGTGAACTAACGCAATCTGCCATTTATGGGAGTCAAAAATATGACTCGACCGATCCAAGGCAACGTGTTCCTTTAACATTGTGGGAAAACAATCTACAGAAAGACTGTTAGTGCTGCACGCTGCATGTGGCTCCACCGCCATACTTTTAGTAAACTTTTGCCATTGGGCAGCGTACAGTACTTGCACATCAGGGCTAAAATGGAATGGTCTATAGATGGTTTGTGATGACATCATGGAAATATTTCCTATGAGTAGAATTTTTAACTTTGCAAGGTGGAGATACAATCTAGAGAGCTTTGTGGTAACACCATGGAAATATCTCCCATGAGTAGGATTTGAAACTTTGTATGGTGGAGATACAATCTAGAGAGCTTTGTGGTAACACCATGGAAATATCTCCCATGAGTAGGATTTGAAACTTTGTATGGTGGAGATACAATCTAGAGAGCTTTGTGGTAACACCATGGAAATATCTCCCATGAGTAGGATTTGAAACTTTGCATGGTGAAGGTGAAACCTAGACAGGTTTGCGGTAACTCCCGGTAGAAAGGAGGTAAATTTTTGCTCTTTACCGCTCGGCCATGACGCCCATGTATATCAAAGCTTTGAGATTGATGTTTGATTTGTTTATTTCCCACTAGATCTTGCCTTAGCTGAGATGAAGGAGTGTATGGAGGCAGAGGCTGCTGTTGCCATGGAGAATCTTAAGATGAAACTAGAGACAGAGAAGCAAGATGAAATCAGAAAGACAAAATCAAAACAATGGGTGAGAAAAAAATAGGTCATCTTTTATCATATTATAACATTGTTTTGTGCATCAAAGTCACAACTCAGTTTTTTGGGGGAAAGGTTTTACACATGCTTTGAAAACATTCAAATCATTGTTGTTGTTTTTTGTGCATACACCTGGTTACTTAAATGACTGCATGACTTGTATGCAAGCAGAACTTTTTGGACACATGATCGGAAGTCAGGTGCAGCAGCTGTTGTAAGGATCCGAGAGTAATGGTTTTGCTGTGGCCCAGTCTTTTTGCCTCAGTATTTGCCTTGATCTTGGTCTTCCTAGATATTTGACTAAAGTCTTGAATGCAATATTGTATACCTTTCCTGAGGTTCCAAGCACACAATGAAGACACAATAGACTGTATTGAATATGACGTCACTACTCAAATATCTGCCCTCTAACATGGCGTCTGTGAGCATATGTGCTGTGGGGTGGGCGTGCATGTGCTGTAGAAATTAAACCGGGAACGCTGCGTGCTTCATTGATGTACGCGTTTAGACACACAAACAGTTTGCCCTACAAGATGGCGACTTTCATAGCAACAAAGGGGTTATTCAATGCGGTCTATAGGGGATGGGGGTTACCACCATGTCCCAAATCAAGCTTCAAATGTAACATTGATATTGGATTGTTATTCCTTTCTTAGTGTGCAATGTGTGGCAAAGATGCAGTGTTTTTCTGCTGTTGGAACACTAGTTACTGTGACTATCCCTGTCAGCAGTCTCATTGGTCTACACATCGTAACTCATGCCAGCAAAGAGCCTCAGGAAATACCGTCATCCAAGTACAACAACTACACAACAAAGCTCAGCCTGTAAGTATACAAACATCGCTCATATTAGCACTGTAGTCTATTGGTCTATTGTTCTCAAATTCACAAGTTTTGACAACTTGTTGTATTGGCAAATGTGTTTGTGACTTTATTGGGAAACTGCGATTGACTCCTTCCCATTGACTATTGACTGTCTGCCCATAGTCTACCAGGTTTGGAGTCAAATTATATGCGTCATCTGTGAATACGTCTCTCTGCACAGTAAATAGCGCACGCAAAACTTCTGGCGTTATTCTCTAGGTGAATTGGGTCACTGTAACATTGCAGTAAGCTTCCAACCCTGAGCTCTTTCTGCCCTTGCTGTGGTGCCCTGTGCAAGGTTCCTGTGGTGCCCTGTGCAAGGTTCCTGTGGTGCCCTGTGCAAGGTTCCTGTGGTGCCCTGTGCAAGGTTCCTGTGGTGCCCTGTGCAAGGTTCCTGTGGTGCCCTGTGCAAGGTTCCTGTGGTGCCCTGTGCAAGGTTCCTGTGGTGCCCTGTGCAAGGTTGCTGTGGTGCCCTGTGCAAGGTTCCTGTGGTGCCCTGTGCAAGGTTCCTGTGGTGCCCTGTGCAAGGTTGCTGTGGTGCCCTGTGCAAGGTTCCTGTGGTGCCCTGTGCAAGGTTGCTGTGGTGCCCTGTGCAAGGTTCCTGTGGTGCCCTGTGCAAGGTTGCTGTGGTGCCCTGTGCAAGGTTCCTGTGGTGCCCTGTGCAAGGTTCCTGTGGTGCCCTGTGCAAGGTTCCTGTGGTGCCCTGTGCAAGGTTCCTGTGGTGCCCTGTGCAAGGTTCCTGTGGTGCCCTGTGCAAGGTTCCTGTGGTGCCCTGTGCAAGGTTGCTGTGGTGCCCTGTGCAAGGTTCCTGTGGTGCCCTGTGCAAGGTTCCTGTGGTGCCCTGTGCAAGGTTCCTGTGGTGCCCTGTGCAAGGTTCCTGTGGTGCCCTGTGCAAGGTTCCTGTGGTGCCCTGTGCAAGGTTCCTGTGGTGCCCTGTGCAAGGTTCCTGTGGTGCCCTGTGCAAGGTTGCTGTGGTGCCCTGTGCAAGGTTCCTGTGGTGCCCTGTGCAAGGTTCCTGTGGTGCCCTGTGCAAGGTTCCTGTGGTGCCCTGTGCAAGGTTCCTGTGGTGCCCTGTGCAAGGTTCCTGTGGTGCCCTGTGCAAGGTTCCTGTGGTGCCCTGTGCAAGGTTCCTGTGGTGCCGTGTGCAAGGTTCCTGTGGTGCCCTGTGCAAGGTTCCTGTGGTGCCCTGTGCAAGGTTCCTGTGGTGCCCTGTGCAAGGTTCCTGTGGTGCCCTGTGCAAGGTTCCTGTGGTGCCCTGTGCAAGGTTCCTGTGGTGCCCCTTCAAGAGTGAAGTTCAAGGCCTGTTGCGCCCACATAATGCGAGCGTTGGAGCAATTAGCATGACATCACAGATGAAGGTTAAGTTGCATAAAACCCTCAGTGTACACGTCTTTGTTGGATATGAATGGCACTCAGGCTTTGCCCCTTGGGCCATTCCTTTCCATGAACAACATGCACCTCGAGCATTAACCTATGGTCTATTCCTACACTGTTTGTTATCAAATACTACATATACATTCAAATAAGGCTTTGCTCTGTGTGTTGTAATGATTATGCTTTTGTTTAAAAAAAATGCTTTTCAAACTTTGAGATTTGACTTCACCAAATTATATCAGTACCGGTGACAATTAAACTCATGATGCTAACTCATTGTTAATATGTGGATGGTGAATATAACGTACTCCACTCCCACATGCTGCATCATTTTAGAACTCCTTTCCTGTATCCTGCTTCCCTACTACCTACATGTTTCTAGCTCAGTTGGATTTCTCTTTGTGTGTTGTCTTATCCTCTCTTGTTTGTTTAGCCCCACCTTGAGTGGTCATTAGCAAAGCAACACACATCTAGTACAAACCAACATTCCTACTCTACCCCCATCACACCAAACTCGTTCTCACTACAGTCTGTAAACGGAGTGGACGTAGTTGCAACTACGGTCTGCTTACGAACTTCATGGACGGGCTTGGAGTGGTTTGGCTGGGAAGGTGCTCCAGAACTTTGAGCCTGCTCAAAATATTTGGGCGACCATCCCATCCTGCAATTAGACGGCATAGCAACGTACTAAAAACAAGAAGGACGTATCTACTCCAAACGGAATTGACGTATTATGGATGTGCTATACATGGTGTGGGCATGTGCACGCAGACTGGGTCCATTTGTAGCACATTCATCCCGCTTACACACAGACCCAACTCATTACAAGAAAATAAGTGACTAGGGTCACATTGTATACTAGGGTCACATTGTATACTAGGGTCACATTGTATACTAGGGTCACATTGTATACTAGGGTCACATTGTATACTAGGGTCACATTGTATACTAGGGTCACATTGTATACTAGGGTCACATTGTATACTAGGGTCACATTGTATACTAGGGTCACATTGTATACTAGGGTCACATTGTACACTAGGGTCACATTGTACACTAGGGTCACATTGTATACTAGGGTCACATTGTATACTAGGGTCACATTGTATACTAGGGTCACATTGTATACTAGGGTCACATTGTATACTAGGGTCACATTGTATACTAGGGTCACATTGTATACTAGGGTCACGTTGTATACTAGGGTCACATTGTATACTAGGGTCACATTGTATACTAGGGTCACATTGTATACTAGGGTCACATTATAGACATTTCTGGCCAAAGCTATACGTTCTAGCGAGACCAAACCTGTTTTACAATTTTCTTAGCGACAATGTTCAGACGTTTTGAGAACTAGTTTGGTGTGACCAATCCTTTAGACTAGATATAAACTGATACATTAAGCCGTAGATCTAACAGTCCCTAATCCTCTTTATCACAGATTCCTTCGTCTTCCACCACGGCTAAAACATCCAGCGTGGTGTCTGATTTGATCAATATTATTTCCCCTGCTGGGAAAAGTGCTGCGGAGCAGCTTAGATTAATCTCAAGCCAGCAGAATAATAAGAGTGGTTCAGTAGCTAAACAGGTAACCCCTAGTCTGCATGTAAAGTAATGACTTCATGCACACGTATACCAGCTGTACAAATCACAAACCCAGGTGTGCATGTAGTAGTGACTGCCTGACTTTATGCACATATTATACATGCTGTACAAATCACAAAGTTTTTGTTTTGCACGTGAAGTAGTTTTTATTTTATCGACAACATCTGTTTATATCATACACTGCATTTTTCATGAATATGGAAGTTTTCATTGGAATAAAATTAGCATAAAGACACAAAAATACACTTAAAAATTGAAAATAAGGTGAAATGGGACAGAATGTGACTCTCCAAGGATTGCATTTAAAGAAGGACCCTTGATTATGCTTTTAATTTTTGTTTTCCTGGCTGACATCAACTTTTTTTATCTTCCATTGTCACTCACTCGTGTCTGTACTTTTTCATTCATTAATGATGTTCGGTTGTGTTGTTTTTCCTTTCCATGTGGGATTCATTACTTTCTTGTCATGTGTAGCTTTTTTTCATTTTTCTTTTAGCCCGGTTCATACTTCATGCGAATGCGAATGCGAAGCAAATTTGACGTGAATTTGACGTCACAACTATCGCAGCGATATTCACAAGTGAGTTGAACAGAGCTGAACTGCTGCGAATATTCATTGCGATTTTTGTGACGTCAACATTCGCTTCGCATTCGCAATCGCAGGAAGTATGAACCGGGCTTTACTCATGTGCACAGTCACAATATTTGGTACAATTGTGTTGTTTTGCTGTCAGTCTTATCAACCACTAATGTAGTTTCTTCAAATCATTTTTTAAGGTTTTGTATTAAATGAAGAGTTAAAAGTATTAGAAGTACTGACGTCAGACCTAGAGTTTCACCTCTGAACATGTTGAAAGGGCAAGGCCATTTTCATTTTGCAAAGGGCACTCCATTGGAAAATCTTTAAGTCAACGGGAAACTTTTGAAGGGGCACGTAGACCAAGACCAGGGGCATCGGAGGCCATGACCTTTGGGTAATTCACGGCCCGATACAAAATTCATAGAGTTGCTCTATACTTCTCCACTGTTCACAATGGTGTACGAAAAATAAGTACCATGGTTGTGGCTGTGCACTGGTTCATTTCATTGTGTACAAAACTCCTAGCATTGTTGCATGTGTGTCTTACAATGGTAGCATGGCTCATGGCTGAATCATACCCCACATAACTCATGTATATCCATCATTTCAAAATGTTGGTATCAATGAAAATCAGCTGGTTTCAAATCCCTTTCATGCTCTTGCGACTTTCTGCCTTACACTATCAATTACAGTTTTTTTATGTCCAGCTGCAATCATGAATGTTGATAAGATCTGGGCCCAATTTCATTGCTCTGCTTACCACCGAATTCTGCGCTTGTGATCACCATTCTCCGCTTGCATGGCAAGGGCTGATTTTCTGCACAAGTTGTGTAAGAGTAGAATGTGTAGTAATGTTGAGTACGCATGCACACAAGCTACAATTCCCCGCTAACCAGAGTAATATACTCTTGATGGAAGCACAGAATTGCCTGCTTCTGCAAGCGTCGATTCTTTGTTTATGGTAAAGCAGAGCCATGAAATAAGCCCTGATTCATTGGTTCTTGGCTGTTTCTAACCACGTCTCTATCTACAGCCTTCCCAACAGGTTCCAATGCAGCTTCGTCCAAACATCCAGCAACAAATCAATCAATCTTCAAACCAACCAGTGCATCCAAGCTTACATCAGCAGGTGCAACAAGTCATGCAGCAGCCACCAGCAAGCTCCCAACCTATACAGACACTTATTCAGTACGTACAGGCACCGCGGATGTCTGCCCCTCTTCCAGTTCCACAGTTGATCAATCATCATCCGTACCCTATGCCAGGAGGGAGAGTGGGGACAGGAGGATTACGCATTGTTAGACCTTAAGTATTTATATCAATCTGGACCCAGTTTCGTAGCTTTAAAAGTAACTACCTTACGTCTTGAGGGATTGGCAGAAATACCGAATATTTTTTCTTTGAGAGCACCGCTTGTACAATGAAACCATGACATAAAGCACCAGGATTTGTTGTTTCTCTTTCATGCAAATGCCATATTGAGCATCAGAATCGCACCTTTTTGCCCAACCACAAAATGTCCTCTTTGTGGTGAAGTGAAGCATTGCAGGGGAGTGCATTCTCTGACCTTCTGACCCTGCTTTGTAGTGTTAAAGTAAGGTCGTCATTTGGTCCTATCATCTGGGCCCAATTTCATAGTGGTGCTTTAGCAGAAAATACTGCTTAACAATTTGTTGCTCAGCAGAAATGCACAGGATACCAGTCACAAATTGTAAATAAGACATAGTAGTTTGGCTGGTTACCTTATTCTGGTAAGCATAATTTTGTTGTGATAATCTATATTTTGAGCTAAAGCAGCTCTTTGAAATTTGGCCAAGGTTGTATGAAATTGGACTCCACTCTGAAAGGATTCCACTGCCTTTATTATTTCATTGCCATAAAATGACCTTCCAAAATCACTCTTCCTCTTTTTAAATCTTTTCTGATGGAACCAGGGCCCAATCTCATAAAGCTGTCCAGCAGAAAAATACTGCTTAGCAGATTTCTATGCTAAGCACAAAATGGGTTGGGCACCAGTCACAACAATGTAGACTTTATCAACTTTATTCTGCTTAGAAATATTTTTCTGTGCTTAGCAAGTTTTTGTGCTATACAGTTTGGGTCGGCCTTAGTTGTTTAGAACAAATGTATGTGATCAACTGTTAACCTAAAGACAAGTTCAAACAGTTAGAAATCGGTTTGTTTTGTTTGAGTTATTCTTCCTCAAGTGTTAATATTTAGGTTTTATCATTAAGTGTTATCATGTTTTGTTTTTTGTTATTTTTTACCGAATTATGTTTTGAATTTGAAAGGTATATTTCTAAGACCCTGTTGTTTTTTATTTATTAAAAAATTGTAATTATGAAATGATGAGACAGTCACTCAAAGTGAATGTGATTATGTTAATCAGTATTAATTACAATTAAAGATTCAGTGGCATGTAAAATATATTACTTATTTTGTGCACTACTTTTAGTTAATGCATATTGGTTGTTAAGTCAAGTGCTGGATTAACGCATAAAACGTTAAATTTAAACATTAGTTTCTTTCTGAATTTGAATGCTTTTTGTGATATCGTTGTTTTGTTTTGTTTTTTAAACTAAAGTGTTTTTATTTGGGTAAAGACACTTTTCTGGAATCTTTAAGTAAGGGTGAGAGGAGGTTAAATGGCTGACTGTCTTATTGTGTCCAATAAAACAAAAACATCATTATGCCATTTAGTTTTTACAACTTTTCACAGTTTATATTATGACCCCTCAAAGGTTACGCGTTTCTTAGAAAAGGTGAAATGACATTAAATGCGAAGTTGGTCAAAACGAAATCCTTGGTGTGAGTATGACATGATTTATTCACTCACAGTGGCCGAGAACAACCATACACATTTTGCTCCCCAGTCTCTCAATGGCCACCGCCGGTGTCCTAGGGACTTCTGTCCGAATAATATTGAACCAGTTTTTAGGATGAACAATAAATACCAGAGCGGGATTTGAACCAACGTGCGGGTGTGGCAGGAGATTATGTCTCCCCCCCCCCCCCCCCCCCCTCTTCCACCCCTCGGAGATTCCCCCCGTCCACCCCACGCCCAATATCAGCTGGACGGGCTTCAAACTTTTTCTGAGAGCGCCCTCTTTTGAATCCTCTTCCTCAAGTCCATGTTAATTTATGGGCACCCGAATCTCCGGCAGACAGAATTCTCTGAGCTATATCTTGCTCTGTGTTGTTGGCGGTCCCTACTTTGCCAATATTTGAACAAAGATATTGGCCAAATAGGGAGACCAAAAACAAAGGCCCAGATAGCTCAGTTGGCAGAGCACCGGCACATCAATCCAGAGGTCGTTGGTTCAAATCCCGCTCTATTTGTTGCACACAATCCCTGAACAAAACATAAATCATTTTCGTGGTTTTCAATAAAACGGCAATGTTTTCCACACGATTATTTTACGGTTTGTTTATTGAAAACTAGAGGATACATCCAATGTTATATATATACTTTCTCCTAAATAAAATATTAACAATTTTTTTTTTTTTACTGTTGTTCTAGATCAAGTCTATTATTAGGCCTATGCTACATTCAGTTTTTAAATACCTTTAAAAATATGTGTTGCTATCATTTAACACTGTGACATTTTACCCTCCAACGGTGGATTTTTGAGTGAAGCCTCGTTCACTTTATACGTTATGTCATACAAAGTGTGAAAATCATCGGGTGATATATAAATAGTATCATTATTAACCAAAAAATGATCAAAACTGAGATGTTTGTACAATTCATTCATGGAGCCACATGATTAAATTATTATGATGGGAACAAAATGGATAAAAAAATGTAATAAATTATTACCCACAAGGGAATCTGACTGGGTAATTCGAAATAATTTTGGATGGAACGAAGAAATATGACTCGAGCTGCGACCAGGGATCAGTTTCACAAAGAGCCAAGATTGATCTTCACTTCAAATCAATTGTACTCGTAGTTGCTAAGTAAGTGTGATGTTACAATGCGAATCACCATGGTCTTTTCTGTGTGTGAAATCGAGCCCCGGAGCTCCATATTATATTAAGGTGCTGGCGCTCTGAGCTATCTAGCCCTTTGTTTGTTGGAGGTCTCTCTATTTTGTTAATATCTTTTTTTCAGGGGTGCCAGCAACCCGTAGCTGCTGTGTAGCCAGGGATCACATCCATGTTAACTATACAACAATAATTAAGCAGCTACATTACTTAATCGGGTCTTATCAACTGTGCATTATGTTATTGTTAATATTTGCGATTTAGGCCTACCCTACACTAGTTTGCTTTTGGAACACTAAACTGCGATATCTCTATGCAAGGCATTAAGAACAATGAAATTGAACATCAAGATCACCAAGTAAACTTTTACGACAGACTCTTAACGTTGACGTAACTACCCTTTACGACTAATACATGCACACTTTAACGTCAAATATTGTTTGAGATGTCTTGATTTAATACTGTGGCCCGCATGGCCCCTTATAGAGGTTAACCGCACCGGATTCAAACTCTGGTGTTTCTGATGATCAGCAGAGTTAGGACGAGTAACTGGTCCTAACTCGAGATAAGACTAGTCCTAACTCGAGATAAGACTAGTCCTAACTCTTTGTGAAATCCACCCCTGTGTCCTTAAGCAATTAGACTCTTTACCATGATGCCACGTCCTTCGGATGGGACGTAAAGCCGTTGGTCCCGTGTGTTGTAAACGCACGTAAAATAACCCATTGCACTTAATCGATAAAAGGGGTTCGCCCCAGTTTTTCTGGTTTGATTGGCTGCATATTGCGCCACAGCACCTTGTAAACCATTACACGTTTCTTTAAAGGAATAGGTCTTCATAAACTTCAAATCGTAACTCCGCATTTTGCAGGGAAATAAACGCTTTGATGCGCCCCTTCACTGAAAAAATTACTACGTTAATTTGTACAAAAGATAGTCAAACGTTATCACAAAGACTATTGAAGAAATTTTTTAAACCTTCCGGACTTACTTGTCTTTTGCAATGACTAATTACAATGTTGTTAAGAACTTACTTTTTGTTTGACTAATTGATAAACTGTTGACTGAACCATTTTAAACTGACTAATTGATATGGCATAGGCCTACTTTTATTGCCAATTGTAGGCCTATACTCGTAAAAGACTGGGATCAACACTGAACCCTATAAAGACAAAAATGAGAAGTCTCCATCTTGCAAGACAAGCTGGCCAAGTGAAAACCTCTCATTCGTTCCTTCATAATAAATGTAGACTCTTTATGTACATGATGTCATAACATTGGTGGGGCGAACCCAGCTATAAGCGGCCGTTCATTTGCCACTCTGTGCGCCGCGCAAATGTGACCAATCTTAAAATAGTGAAGTTCGCACGCTTTCCAGTCTGTTCGTTCTGTGTAACGTGTAAACCAGGGTTGTGGCTCGCGGCTCAAATAACTACGGACAAACTCTTACTTGTATGTTCCATTCATGATTATTGAATGTGTCTACATGCATAGATAGTGGGGACTGTGTAGGACCAAGAATGACACCCGGTAAGTACGCCAATTATCATGTTTTTATTTCGAGTTTTTTTGTGAGAGAATGGACAACGTGCATGTAACGTGATATCTCGATGTCAAAGTCAACTCGTCACGGTCGGTCGAGTTGTCTCAAAGGTTTCGTCGTCTCAATGTATTACCAGGTTTACCCTAAAATATGGAATATTCTAATGCTTCCTATAGGCGGTCTAACGAATTGTATAAGGTGAACTTGACATTCAGTCGACCGTCCTGTAATTTTTATGAAGTTGTGTTTGTTGTAAAACAGTTTCACTAGTGCAACGAATGTTTTTACCATAACGTTGAATGTTGTTGGACATCAATAACAGTGATGAAGTTAGAAGTGTCCGGGAAGACTGATTATTTGAGTTGTAGGACTAATTAAAAGACTAATACTTTTTCATGTAGGACTTATTAATTTTCTTGAAATTGTTGCACTTTACTAGGTATCTTTAGAAAAATTTGTAAAATTAAGCCAATTGAAAGACGATATAATAGGCATATTACTTAGTCATCATTGACTAGCCTATATGTGATTTGACTAATCTTTCGATTGCGTGACAAACTGACTAATCTTTCGATTGGGTGTGACAAATTGACTGTAAAATTAAACCACGTAATGACAATTTCTTATTCAGTGTAAGAGTGTGACAAAGCGCTCTATAAGAACCGAGTATCATTATTATACAAAATAATTGATTACACAAAATCTGAATTTGTAAACAGGAACGTAGGGCCTAATATTAACAAAATGGGGATCAGTCGTCGATTTCACCATGCGCTTCCTGACTTTAATCTTAGGACTTAGGACGTCAGGACGCAGTGAACCCATCCTAACTCGAGATAGGATTTATTTTTTTTGTCTAAGAATAACATGGCGGTCAAATAACGTATGGACATTTTCCATTGTCGTTGTCATGGACCGCCGAATGTTAGCAAAATATCCAATTGTGTTAACAGATGAACATTTTGTTGCAGACTTACAATGAAATAAAATGCCTCCCATTGGTTGCTCTGCTTCACAAAATTAACACTACTTTTTTTAATAGCTGATGTGTGACATTAGTATATGGTTTGGCCTTCTGTTTTTGTTGTTTATTTATGGCTTTTCATTTTCCAAACTCGGTTGGCAAAAACTCGGGCTGTGTAATTGCGATAGAAAGTTCGTTTACCAACCAAAGCAGACGTAGTACCAACCCTGAATCCTACTGAATCTCAGAGAGCTCCTGCATGAGAGCTGTTCAAAATCACGTGGGAGCCACGTGTCTATAGCCCTGGGAACCGACATCCCGGCCCTGGTCAAAGGGTTTGATGTTCCTTGAAATATTCGACTACGAGTGCAAAATAATTTCAAGTTTTTCTCCTCACATTTATGTGTGGACAGCAAAATAGAAAATGGTGGCCATTTTCAGTATAATTTAGTTGAATTAACTTACCAAATCATTAACTGTTACTAAACGTTTGTATGCCTATATCTATCAAGTAGCTTTATGCAATAAACATGAATTGTATAAGAACTATGATGTTATTACTTTAACAAACGCACAAACCATGCACTTTTTTGTGAAAAGCCTTCTAGGCCCAAGCTTGTTAAATTGCACATTACACCGACATTTTACATTTAAAATTTGTCCCTGCATCCTTGACAACTTTATTAGAACGTACTCTGTTCAGTTAGGCCTCATTGTGTGCGTCATAAAAACTGTCTCTCATAAAAGCTAACAGCGCCGTAAAATCTGTTCTCAAACAACAACAATGCCTCAAGATGATCAATCTCAGGATGGCGTCGCCATTTTTATCTCTTCTTTGTTCGCACCAAATTTCAGTCTGGTTACTCCACTTTAAGCACGTATCCATCCAGAACCTAGAGGTTACAACGTATCGATATCATAAACGTATGGGCTGTTCCAGTTTGAGAACACTGGTTACCACTCCATTGTGGCAATACCACAATCCGATGGCTTTAATTGGCCTAACCAGCAGCTGTTGGGAACAGTGACGTCATCGATATCTGATCTTCTCCAGAAAGGAAGAGTTGCATACTAATACATTATGTCAGTTATCGATTACAATATCACGCTCTGATACTGTGGTATCATGGTGAAAATATTCTCGAGGAGGTGTTTCTCAATGCTGGTTTAGAACGTGACCTCATTGTAGGGTGGTGGCGGAGTAGATGGTGAATGGCTGCTGTTTCTACCACTCACAGGAAACGAACCACTCACGTTCCTATAATAATAGCAAATATATAATATGGCTAGTTCAAATAGAGTTTATTAGTTAGAAAACTTGTACGTTTTCAAGCTGTGGATGGACCTTTCCCGAACCGTGAACCCCACTGTCCTCTTTTGTTCTAAGGTCACCGGTTAGAATGTGTATACTCACATGATGAGCATTAGGCGTGTATAAAGTGTAACTAAGCATCCACTGTCACCATCAAAATCCATTAACAATGTTCATAAGCCTAAATGACACAGATTGTGCAAAACGAGGAAGTCCAAAAAGGACGAGAATTAAAGTAGCATGATATAATCACGTACACAGTCAGACCTTCCTGGGTGCAGAATTAGTACGGAAGAAAACAAAGAACTCTTACAATTTTAATGAATTGAAATGGCTGCACCGCATAAGTTTTTTTTGTAGAAAGAAGGTGAAGCTCAAAACTTGTTCAGCTGTAGTTTTACAATTCTTGTTTTTTATGCCATAGTTTTGATCCATACACACTCTCATAATAACCAAAGCCAAAAATCATCGAAGCTACTTTTAAGCAGAAAATATTGCCTACAAATTTGCCATAAGCAAAAATTAGCAGGATACATGGGACATGATAGGGATGGCAACCAAAGTCTAGTACTCATAAGTGTTGTGCTTAGCTTTACTTATTTGCGCTTAACTAGCTCTATGAATCTGGGTCCATTGTGGTTTCGTGGCTCCCAGGACTAAGGATTGTTGCAAACAATGTTCAGAAAATTGAAGTGGGAGGCTGTAACATGTTATGTTAAAGGCGCTGGATACTATTGGTTACTACTCAAAATAATTAGCATAAAATCTTACTTTAGGAGAGCTGAATGCTATATAGTATAAAACATGGTGATAAACAGCTCCCTTGAGAAAGAAGTAACTTCTAACTCCAGTCATAAAAGTCTTCAGGTCTGAAGTTTTTTATTATGCATTTGAAAGCACAAGGGTTTTTGTCAACAATGGTGTTTTTTCTCATTATTCTCTTGCAACTTCGATGACCAATTGAGTGAGTACAAATGTTCACATATTTGTTATTTTATGCATGTTGGGATATCACCAGGTGAGAATGTACTGATCTTTGACAATGACTATCCAAATGTGTCAAGTGCCTTTAAAACTGGAAATCTTGTATACTCACACTGGGTTATATATAGGAGGTGGTGCCACCGAGTTTGACTCAGTTATTCTCGTATCCGGGCCATACGAACACATCACATCCCCAGGCGCAGATTGCGACAATTGTACATCCACTGTCACCTCGTCCCCACTGGTCGCAGCTGGGCGGTAACTCGTACCCCTACATCCATCACTGCTGCCCTCACTCTTACAGTATGTTCCTCCCCACACATACATAATGCACCAGACTAAGAGCACAATCACGATCATAATTCCACCAGGTATGCACAGCCCGAGCAGGAAGGTACCAGGGTACAGAAATAATCCACAAGCAAGCATCAGAGCGCCGCACACCAACACACAGACCGACACTGCCCGCATACAGACGTAGAGGTTGCAGGTAGCATCACGGCTAGGGTACGAGGCGGATGATACTGATGTACCCCTATATGCACCCATGGGCATGCCATGACCAGCGGAGTACTGGTTGCGGATAACGGGCAGGTTGCGGATAACGGGACGCGATCTCTGTGCACCGCCCTTGAAGAAATTGTCAATATTTGCCTGTCGTTGTTTATAGGAAGCCATTGCGCCGACGTGTGCCTTGCTCAGAAACCCAACGGTTGATCCTTAATGCAATTCTAAAAATTTAAAGTAAAATAAAGAGACGTAAATTTATCACGAGTTTCACGTTGACAAGATAGTCTTTGGTAAATCTGTGATTTGATGACCTAGGCAACATCGAACAGAAATGTTTTGTGTTGCAACTGTCTCTTGAAACCCACCAAACAATAAAAAAAAAAGTAGAAAAGGGAAGTAGGCCTATATAGGGGAAAAATAATAAGCATAATTTGCATCAATAAAAAGGGCCGCTTTTGCCTCGATATATCCACTCACACGCCCTGTTAGAAGTAGAGTTGTCACATGAATTTGGCGTGCATAATGCGAAGTATAACTGTCTCTTGCCGATGGTAGCCTTTTCCCCTCTTCCTTTTCGAGGTGTGAAAACGAAACTTAATTATTTTACGCTACATTGCTATTATTCATAGTGATATCCAGACATGGCAGGCAGACGCATTGGCATATACCCAATGGGGTTTAACCAACTATTTTATGTTAGGCAGATTTATTTATTTGAGAGAAAGCTCTGCTACGGTTGCCACAACACTGTGACGTCACTGTGACGTTAAAAGTGGTCATCAATTTTGAAACCATTTGCAATTTTAAAGTTTTTGTTGTAATCAAACCTACCAAAAAGAATTATCAAATAATAATATTAAGGTTTGTTTAGTTAAGGTAAAAGAAAAAAACAGTTGTAATCAATTGTAAGCATTTTTTGTATCACCTTTTAAAACAAATTATCTGAAATATTTACTTTCCATTCGCTTAAATTTTACACCGCAGTCTGTTTCCTTTGGTTTATACTGGTATCCGAACCTTTAGGTAAACCCCTGGTTGTGAGACAGCAGCTACAAATCAATGTCCACATTTTTTGTATGATTCAACATTATACATAAACAATAAATCTGTGAAAGTTTTAGCTCAAATAGTGAAAAGAGACCTTATAATGTTTTCTGTTTTTCAAACATCGAGTTCTTATCACGCGTAATAAAAAGTAACTCTTTTACCAATTTGTCGAAAACGATAGCATTTCAGACAAATATATTTTAAGGAAACCTTTCTACTTTTACTAACTTTAAACCATGATAGTTATGTGTGAATCTGTGAACATATTATGTGTTTTCCGATCTTTTTTTTCTTTGGGGGGGGGGGGGTTAATAGGATCATGATGTTCGATTGTTGTAATCCTATAAAAATGTAGTTATACAAACAATAAAGCTTACCCGCGACAATTTAATTTCATTGTTAGCTTTTTTGTGATATCGTCAAAAATCTTGGGTGGTTGTGTCTTATAATTATGATACGCATGGAAAATAACCCGTAATGGAACACACAATTTGAGGACCGTTTCACGCAGAAACATTTCTCAGATTGAAATGTTTTTGACCCGTCTCTTTAAAACCATTACTCATTTGAAGGGAATCGTTTCTCTCAAGACATTATCAATAGCTGCAGTGCTTCGTACAGAGTAAATTGGTATGGTAACTCATTTCCCATTTTTAATTAATTTTATTCTCATTAAAAAGCGTTTTGGCTCAATTCTGTAAAAATCTGCCGAATAACGTAAATTGTGCAAATAATCTGAGTCAGTTTGATAACAAGAGTCTGACTATATTGAAATGGATCAAGACTAATGCGATGCTTGAATGAATAAAATCTTGCTGTAACGCGAAATCAACGGGAAAAAAAAATGAAAACTCACTAGATTTTGTTTCTTGATATGATATGACAATTGTAATATATATAATTACATTACTATTTTTTATAGCCCGTCGTGAGGTAAGCAACGTAGGAATAAATGCACACAATGATTGGTAATTATTCAAACAAGAAAAAACCCCGAAACAACCCCCATAAAAATCTTCATAAAAAGAGGCTTATTTTGGTATTAGACCTAAACATTTACTAACAATTTAAATAATATTTCGACTCCAATGCATAGCTCTGAATTAAATCGACAATACATTATATTTATTAAACTTGTTATAAAGGCAGTTATGATCTAAAGTATCGTTTATTGAAAAAAAAAAAAAAAAAATGTCATTAATTTGCATAATGATTGACAAACAACCCAAAACTTGCAACACGATTATACCATAATAACAAGTACTATTTGGTAGCCACATATTATAGTCCTACTATCCGCATACACACATTAAGCCGAGTGGACCCGATTGTACATAATGGCCTATTTAGACTAATGTATATCTACCCTACTTCCATACCTTCAGGCGTCTACGCGTATGTTATATTGCAATGCGGAATTCATATATTTGATTATCTTACCATGCGAGGGAAAAGGATCATTTAATCGTTTTAAGAATGTCACAAATATTACCGTATGGTGGTTAAAACCTCCCAAGAGACACGAATTAAAACACCCTTCGTCATTATCAAAATGATCAGCCTCATTACACCGTGTAAATGGTTCCTGTTACAGTTTCAATTGCATTAATTACTATTCACCAGTGCTAATTGCGTTCGATACAGTATACAATCACGTACCTTCACGTCAGTGTGGATCACCCCCTTAACTATTGAACAAACGCATCCATCTAAGTCAAACCTTAATCACAACCCTGAATATCTTAAATAAATTATACTTACGTTTAAAGATTCAGTGCTCAGTCCTGCAGGATATCCAGCGGTTAAATATGAGCTAAAATCATCGCTCAGCAGTAACAAAAAATAGGCATACAATATCGATTTGTAGGTAGAGCGCATCTGGAATACTGAGCGCTTATACAGACAGCATCACTAGCTGCTCCCAGTGGACTGCAGCATCTCCTTGCATCTGTGATTTTGTTTGTGGGTACCAGTGATGTGGTCGTGACCTCTATGTGTGGATAATGACATAGTTGGAACGCTTCCCTCCTGACAAGTCCCGTCGTTTGGCGCATAATGAAAACCGCGGGAAACTATTAAAGGGAAATAACAACATCTCGTCCACCATATTGGTATTAATAACAACAATTAAAGGCACTGGACACGTTTAGCAGTTGTCAAAACAAAAAGCATAAAATAAGAAATCTGTTAAAATTTTAACTCAAAGTTTCACTAAGATACTATTGAAAGAAAAACACACCCTTGTTGCATAATAAAAGGCTTCAGGACTAAAGACTTTCATTATTTTAGTAAGACATTACTAAAATTACTTCTTTCTCAATATCTACGTAACTTTCAGAGGGAGCCGTTTCTCTCAATGTTTATACTACAAACAGCTCTCCGTTGTTTGTTGCCAAGATAAGTTTTTATGTTAGCAATTATTTGTTAAGTAATTACCAATAGTGTCCAGTGCCTTTAAATAGAACAATTAAGCGACACCATCATTATAGCGACGATACCGCATGGTTGCACAGAATTTAAATCACATAAATAACTCGTTATTAGCCTTTAAAAAAACAAATTATTTCATTTGGGGGAAATTAAACTGCATGATAAATTAAGTATCTATTTGGTTTCTTTTTTAATTTCTTTAAATCTCCGATGCAACTTTAGCATCTGTTAAATTACTTACAGTAAATACAAAACAACAGTTAGTACAAATTGAGAACAGGCGTCTTGTATGGGTAAATATGTATACACATGATTTGTTGTTTTTTAATATTTTTCTATTCCTTCAAATCTGTCATGTTCGAGACAATTGTGTTTTACCGTCTTTTTGAAATTGCCTATAGTTCAAACGGTTTATATAAAGGGTTTTATGGAAAATCATCCTTTAAAAAACCACAAATCTGTCATTAAAAACCCTAAAAATTTACACGATTTAGATATTTTGAAATCTACATCTGAATAAATTGTATTATGTGAGTCTGGATTACACCTTCACTATTTGGAACGATTGTTTAATCTTTTTCTTTTAGAGCAGTTTTTCCTTCTTATCTGATTAAAATACTGATGGTAAGCTGGTGACGGCGGGTATCAATAAACTAATAATGCTGCACGTACACATTGTATGGCTTAGTACACTATATAGATTGCAAACTGTAATAGATGGCGAATAATAGAGGTAAATTGCAACACATAGAGAAATAATCATCACGCGTGGTCGCCCGCCAGGTAGACAATTTTTTTTCATCATTATTGTATTGTTCTAATTACGTATAAATGTAGGACAGCATCCCCATACGGCATGGGTAATACTTAAAGTTTATTGACCTTTGTTAACCATAATGCCATATTGTTTTGCCATTCAGTGAAACCAAAGCGAGGCCGAGAGGCAGAGACGTGGTGGCCATTGATATTGAAACCATGATTATTGTCTGCAGTTGTTGCTGAATTAGTGAGTTACGACGAAGGTGATATCATGTGTGGTAAGCCAAAAGGTAGGTCTATAAGATACATAGACAAATAGAGTGTGTGCAGCAACAAATAATGTGTGAAGTTGATGACACCTGATAGCTAAGCTTCTTATCAATTCGTTGAGTAGTAGTCTGCATGCTTATATCAAGGCTCTTGTTACGTACGCTAGATCAACTTTGCAAACTGTATCATTTCTATACGAAATGCACTCCCAAAAGACCTGTATTATCACATTGACATGATTATGCCGATATAAATGCTGGTTTAAAGGCAATAAATATCTTTTGTTTTTGGAACCGTTCGACTGTTTTCATCATGTAGTTGTATACATTAAAGACACTGGACACTATTGGTAATTGTCAAAGACTAGCCTTCACAGTTGGTGTATCTCAACATATGCATAAAATAACAAACCTGTGAAAGTTTGAGCTCAAATGGTCGTCGAAGTTGCGAGATAATAATGAAATAAAATAACACCCTTGTCACACGAAGTTGTGTGCTTTCAGATGCTTGATTTCGAGACCTCAAATTCTAAACTTGAGGTCTCAAAATCAAATTCGTGAAAATTACTTCTTTCTCGAAAACTACGTCACTTCAGAGGGAGCCGTTTCTCGCAATGTTTTATACTATCAACCTCTCCCCATTATTCGTAACCAAGTGAGGTTTAATAATGAAAAAAAAAATTATTTTGAGTAATTACCAATAGTGTCCACTGCCTTTAAATGGGTACTTGAGCGAATTTGTTTTTGACGGGAATGCTATTTAATCCTGTTTATAACGTGTTTTTTTACCATTTAAATGTAATTTTGATATTTATACACTTCTGAATTTTTCGTAATAATTGATTAAAAAATTAGGCCCCAGCTTTAAGGTTTTGAAAAACTAAAAACACTTCTGCCGTTGACGGCGTGATTCAAAATGACAATGCTTTGATGTCATGCTTGGGAGTTTGCTTTGTTATACCTCCACACTGCAACAAAGCGGCTATTACTAATTGGAGCTCCCTGCAACTTTGACGTAACATGCGGAGTGATGACGTAAACAGAGTTTTTCGCGAATCTTTCAGAAAAGAACTGAATAAGGGTATTCGAAATGATTGTAGTTTTTTTTTACACAATTAAAATCCATTTATAGTCATATGACTCGATTTCCTTACTGATTGAACACATTTCAAATGAAACGCAGAAAAGATCACGACTTGCCATTTTCGCTTCAGTAGGTCATTTATAAACCTGTGTATTGTGCACACAGGAAGAATAATCTTTGTACAATTAGTATGCACAACCTAAGACGCGCTTACCGCGCGCGGTATTCAATTTTTGGGGATAACTGATATCTTTTTATATTCCAAAAATGCATGCATTATCCAAAGCTCGTGTACTTTTTACCACGTACGTTTTTAATGCCTTTAATGTTCAGAGTCATTATCGAACCAAAGACCCTTTAAAGACACTGGACACTATTGGTAATTGTCAAAGACCAGTCTTCTCAGTGTATCTCAACACATGCATAAAATAACAAACCAGTGAAAATTTTGACTCAATATTGGTCGTCGAAGTTGTATCGTACCCCAGTAATACATGTGTCTTGACTTTTGGAATGAAACGCCTGCGGATTAATGAGCAGTCACCAGACGAAAACTCGGATTACTACTAGAAGTTGACATAATGAGACATGTTCAATGGAACATGATATGTTCTGATATTGGAAACCGTTTGTAACGTCACGCTCCACTAAACACGCGTCAAGTTGTGACCTTTGACCGTTGTTTGAATTAAGTGAAGCCAGCCATATTAATTTCATATAATTACAGTTTTTATATTATCGTACACAACACTTGTGTTTGAACAAAAGTTCCAGTCCAATATACTCTGTCAAGCGTGTTCCGGTTATGATTACATGAGTTTCTCATTTACTGACAGGAATCTGTCAAGCGTTTTTGTAAGGCACTGAACACTATTGGTAATTATTACTCCAAAAAGTGTTTATTTTGTTGAACTACCTAAGTCCTGGCTTGTTTATACAAGTTGAGCAGTTAGGAAGGTTTCATGTCAATACTTAACTTCAACAACCGTTCATACTAAACAGTTAACTTTGATATTGGATATTGGACATTCACATAATGTTTGTACAGTGAATACCAACCCTGCTGTTCATTGCAATGGTTTAATCAGTAACACCAACGGCTGTTGCAAACGATCACCATACATGAAGTACATAGCCAACAGCGTTTCATGCAACACTTTACATAAATAGACAATTATTTTGTTGAATGCTTGGTACTGTGTATCAATGTGATGAAAGACTTGTGATCAAGTCGTTAAATAGTCGAGTCGTGGTGGTGGGCGTAATGATCAGGTATCCGCGATTAACTACTGCTCTCGCGAGATTGTTGACTTCTCTCTCACGCGAAGCTGCTGGCTGACGACTACCCCCCCCCCCCCCCCCCCCCCCCGTAGACTGCACCGCGCGGGAGCAGTAGTCTCACCGGAGCCAGTATAGTCTCTCGAGAACATCGCCAGTGTCGCGGGAATCGCGGAGACAGTCGGACAGAAATCTAACGACTTGTCCACAAGTCTAATGTGATGGGCAAAGCATGCGTGATTTATCTACCTATGTGTGTCGTAGGTTTACGTGATGCCGGTTTGGAATGTTTGATAGTCCTATCATAACGAGAGTTGGTCTGCACGACGCACCTGCAAGATAGTTAATTTAAGATCTTAGACCTAACCCTGAGTTTACCTTGACCATAACAACCCTTTACTTTCACTCTAACTGTGCCCATCTAACAGCTAACCTGGGTTTGAACCTGACGCTTATTGCAATGTAAAATCATAATCCCAAATCCTATTCGCTAATTCTAACCCTATGTCAATTCATACCCTTATCGTTAGTTCAACACTGACCCTGACCATTAACCATCAATGAACATTAACAAAAGTGGTGTTTTAAGTCCGGCCCGAGCTGTCCTGATCAAATTTTGTAATCATTAAGGACAACAAGTTTTCTACGTAAAAAATGGCACACCGCGCGAATTTTGAAAAAAGTCATGTGCCCAGCAATGCACCTTTTACTCTGAACGAAACTCATTTTCCAAGCAGCTTGTCATTTTTACACCAAATGACATTAGGCTAAGTGCATGGCAATGTAAACAAAACTGTAAACTGAGTCGCGTCTTTTTCTTTCTTTCACAGCCCCCGCAATAAAAATTAAGTGTCACACAAGAAGTCTGTACGCGAGCCATTGTTAACACCGATCATATTAGAAATGACCTGATGGCAAAAAAGAATTGGGTTTCGCCATATTGTCTGGGCTGTGTGACGTCATCTATTCTCGAGTGCAATCCCATTACTGATCCACACGGGGACTTTTGCCTGCTGCGTCTCCGCCCTGAGCCGGTACGTCCCTCCTCAGTCAACCTGGTCAGCCCAACCTCCGTCGAGCTAACCATGTCGGTGCCGAGCTTAACATGGACACCCGATCGTCATAGACGAAGGTCACACAGGGCTCCCGAACTCAAGCGATCCAACCAACCCCGGCTTCCAAGGTAACTGGATTACAGGCGCACGCCACAACGCCCAGCCGAGAGTTACTGGACATTTTAACTTTATCATCTCTTTAATCTACAGACGATGAATACAAAATGACTACCGTCGTGGATAGGATTCGAACCTGCTCGGGTAACCCGATTGGATTTCGAGTCCACTCGGCCACCCCGACACAAGGTAACCATCTCTTGACTTTTTCGAAATACTGAAAAGTACACACAAAAAACGTGCAACTCACGCGTGGGTGAGCAATTATTGAACGTGTATTTGGGGGAGCCATAATTGAACATGTAGTTGGAGAGCTTCATGGATAAAATTGTGCAACATAGCTTGAAATCGGCCTTAAATTCCAACACCCCTCAGACTCACTATATTTGCACCTCAAATTTTCCCGGGGCCCGCTTTGGGCCCCGGACCCCCCGCCGTAAATGTTATCCCTTTCACACGAGCGTTGCAAACGCGGGTCCCTTGTTAACCCTTTAGTCCCTGCACCGCCCGTGTTTGCTGAAATCCAATTTCTCAAGATTTTTGCAGTAAATTACTGGAATCGTAGTTCAAATTTTAAAAGATAGCCATGGCTTAATGTGTATGCACAATTTTTTACCCTTTCGGTAATATTTGTATAAAAGTACAAGTTGTCATGGGAACAATAAATGCCTCTCGTTAAACGGCTACGGTAATTGTTATGGCGAATATTTGTGTGCACGGATAAAATAAACACAATAGCTTTTCAAGGCTTTTGTCTGGCTCAATGCTCATACTGATTAAATGCGAAGGCGTTAATTTTCGACAATATCATCATAAATGATGAACAGTTTCCTGTTTACTAAAGAGCGTTTTATTTTTCGTAAGAGCTAAATTATTTCATCATCATTAGCTTCGACAAGTCAACTGTTAAGGGAGAATTTATAACGATCTGTAACAACTCTATATCAAGTAGATATATTAACAAATGCGTAGACCTACTAATGACTATCGAGTTTTCTTTTGATGTTCCTTTTTTTCTACAAACACAAGCTAGTGAGGTTTCCTCGTACCGCATACAGTGTATCGCTATAATGTGGCTGGGCGGTACAGTGGCTAAAAATGGTTAAAGGGCGCCGGCCGTCTGTCACCTTTACTGCGTGCGATTTTTTTTAGCGAGCATTCACACACGACACGCACATACACATGTAAACCATGAATGAAGATTCTTCCTCCATGTGTAAACATACGTCCCTCGTTTGGGTAGGCCTACTGTACTGCAGGGGACAAAAATCTACAAGCAGGAGGTTTAAGTTTTAAAAAAAACCTTACAGTTATAAAAAATAAAATAAATAAATTTCATTAATTTCATTGAAATCAATTAAACTACAAACAATGTAGAATATTTTACAAACATCATCAAGAAATACAGATTGCAATACCGTAAGCCTCCTCCCGGGCGGCCGTCGGCCATCGGGAGGAGGGTTACGTTTTTGCAGCTAAAAAGAATAATTATTCATTATCATGATCAGAAAATTCATCATGGCACAAAAACTTGATTTGTCAAGATCTCATGTATACATCATTTTACAACCTTTACCAATAATATTTTGTGTGATAATGTTATGTAGTCCTAAAAAAAAATGCATTTTTGGCATATCATACACAAATTCTGCAAAAACACCCCATCAACTTAATGCAGTGATCCAGCTACGTCGAGTCATAATAATTCGAGTCGAAGAAAAACACAAAATTGTCCCCCCCCCAATAAGACAGATTGACGCCCACATGTAGGGCATTAGTGGCGTGCTGTGAAACATAGGATTTTGTTAGTTGGTACCAATGGTGCTTCACACTGTAACAAATGATTTCAGGGGAATAAATAATATTTCAAGGATTGAAATATTGTTTTTGTTAACCTATGCTCCTTATATGCTTGTAATCTTTGAAGAAATAAATAAAATTTAAATAAATTGATTGAATTGTGACTAGGACATAGACATACTAAATCTGTCTTTGGGGATGCTACAACCAAAACTTGACAGATGGTTACCAAGTGTTCAAGTGAATGGCATTTCACCGTTAACCATTGAGTTGCAACTGTGTCTCCTGGTATAATCGCTTCGCATCTCCACCAATGCTACAATATGGTAACATAGGTCAACATCACTCTTTTTATGTGTTTTGATTTTGGTCTGAAGCCAAAAGTACGGTCGGAAATGGGAACCGAAAAATGCAAACAGGTCACCTTATATAGAGATGTAATCGTTTACGTTTTCAATAGTATACACGTTTCCGTCACTAACATGGGTTTCTTTGTTGAAATCCCTATGAGACTGCATTATGCAGAAAAGTGCCAACCATCCGAACTATATAAGGCTGGCTAATGTGGGACCTTTATATTGGGCTTCTTGTGTGGGAAGAATGCTGCATTTTGCTCGTTTCGCATCAGATGAAAAATACAATAGAATCAAAATACAATAAAAAAAATCAGTTGAATATTTACCCGGGAACATTATGTGGATGAATGTTCTTGAATGGGACTTTGTAGCTTTTACCATTTTTACACGTAAACTTTTCCCAGGTACCTGTACAAGAGTTCACAAACAAGACGGAAGTACGTTTTCCCTGGCTAACATTCAAATACTTGTATTGTTTGCATAATAATACGAACCTCAACAACAATAATAGTTGGAAAAAAACAAACTGTAGAGGAAGTACAGCCACAACAGCACAGTGGTATAGGTTTCATTTACATTCTCATCAGAGATAGAGCTAAAAGTTCGACTTCTGATGTTCCAAGAAAAAAAAAACCGAACCACAACGTGATTTGTTTTATATAAAAAACTCTTGATGTTGTAATGTTTATTTCAGCTACTTCTGTGATGTTGTCTCTACAGATTTAACTACTGCTGCCTGTGGAGCACGATGGATAACTTCTACGCTTGTGTTGCACTCCTGATGGCGACTAGTTTTGCCCTTTCACAGTTGAGTATTATTCTTACATGAAGTTTCGTTTTTATAGCCTATAGTATAAATGTTGAGACCGGACTTGTCTCTGGTGGATTTAACCAACAGTCTTTAAACTAGTCTTATCTCAAGCTGGGACTATAGTTACTCATCCTACTCGTCCCAACTAAGGACTAGCCTTAAGTTTTTAATAACTCCTAAATAGTCCTATATAGGCCCTGTCTTTAAAGTTGGGACTATTTTTGTGAAATCGACCCCAGTCTCGGCCGAGTTCTTGGTCTTCCTACCCTGGTTTGATATCGGTCCCTGGATGGAGCAATGAGGTATCAAACATTAAAGTCACCTGGAAACATAATTTTTGTTTTTTCAAACATAAGAGTATATGCTTACGAACAATAAAACCATTTTTTTGTAATTGTTTGTCACGATTTATATGTTTAAAAAATATATAAAGTTGTTTGGGGGTCTGACTCTGCCTACCCCTTTTGTGACGTCAATCGAGGCAGACTT